>NC_077234.1:8977088-9044183 GCF_027887165.1 Monodelphis domestica | reverse complement strand
CTTTCTTGTTTCTCAGAATGCATTCCACTGTATCTGTAGCAACCAAAGTACAGCCTGGGCTATCCGTGGCCTTAGGAGACTAGGGCAGAGCCCCAGCATCACAGTCTGCGCATTGGGTGGCTGCCTGCTTCCACCTGTATGTGAAGGGTCTCCTCACTCTAAGATGATGCATATCTACATTGGGGAAAAACATAGAATGTCTCTAATTCCCTTTTGTTTAAAATTGTGACATTTAAAAATTTACCCCCAAAACTCATTCTTCAATATCCCAATCAATAGACATTCCCGTTAATACTTTTATAGTCACAAAGGTGAACATGACATACTGAATGGATCATTGGTGCTCCTTGAACCTCAATCTCCTCATCTGTAAAATGGTCCTTTGCTGTCCCTTCACACTCTCCCTCCTTCCTTCCCCCCTCCCTCCTTCTCTCCCTCCTTCCTTCCCCCCTCCCTCCTTCCTCCACCCCTCTCTCTTCCCTTCCCTTCCCTTCCTTTCCCTTCCCTTCCCTTCCCTTCCCTTCCCTTCCCTTCCCTTCCCTTCCCTTCCCTTCCCTTCCCTTCCCTTCCCTCCCCTCCCCTTCCCTTCCCTCCCCTCCCCTCCCCTCCCCTCCCCTCCCCTCCCCTCCCCTCCCCTCCCCCTCCTCTCCCCTCCCCTCCCCTCCCCTCCCCTCCCCTCCCTTCCCCTCCCCTTCCTTCCTTCCTTCCTTCCTTCCTTCCTTCCTTCCTTCCTTCCTTCCTTCCTTCCTTCCTTCCTTCCTTCCTTCAGGACAATGTGCAGAGGGGATGTACAAGACTGGCCTCAAGTCATCTTTGTTGGATCCTGTGAGGGCTAATAGCCGACCTAATGATTATTTATAGAGATGGTGATCTGGATCAGTGAAGGGGGAAGACTGGAGAATCCATCTCAGGGCCAGAGAGGGGAGAAATAACATTGTGTTCACATTCAGAAACCCTCAGAACAAGCGCTCTTCCTGTGGGCTGCTTCAGAGGACCCAGGCTTTGCTTTGGCCCTTCCTTGATTGGTCTGAACAATGACCGAGTTGTCATATATTTGTTTCTTAAATGTTTACTGGCCCCAGATTAAGAGCTTCCGGACCACGTGCTGCTTCATGACCCCCCGTTTTTTTTTTGACCAGGTCTTTAGAAACTTTAATTTAACCATTTAACAGTACTTTTATCATAGATTTTTTTTTAATTTTATAGTATTTTATTTGATCATTTCTATGCATTATTCATTAAAGACAAAGATCATTTTCTTTTCCTCCCTCCCACCCCCCCCATAGCCGACACGTGATTCCACTGGGTATCACATGTGTTCTTGATTCGAACCCATTACCATGTTGTTAATATTTACATTAGAGTGTCCATTTAGAGTCTCTTCTCTGTCATGTCCCCTCAACCACTGTAGTCAGGCAGTTGCTTTTCCTCGGGTGTTTCTATTCCCTCAGTTTGTCCTCTCCTTATGGATAGTGTTTTTTCTCCTAGATGCCTGCAGATTGTTCAAGATCACTGCATTGTCACTAATGGAGAAGTCCATCACCTTCGATTGTACCACAATGTATCAGTCTCTGTGTACAATGTTTTCCTGGTTCTGCTCCTCTCGCTCTGCATCACTTCCTGGAGGTTGTTCCAGTCTCCATGGAACTTCTCCACTTTATTGTTCCTTTTAGCACAATAGTATTCCATCACCAACATATACCACAACATGTTCAGCCATTCCCCAATTGAAGGGCATCCCCTCATTTTCCAATTTTTGCCTCCACAAAGAGCGCAGCTACTTCATGACCCTTTTGTCTCTCACGAATTCATCCTCTGGGAACCCAGAGAACCTTCTCCCGACAAAGGCATTATAGAGCCTTGTCCTCTTGTTGAAGGATTTGGCCTCCATCAGAGTAAGTGACTCACCGTAGCATCTTCTGTGAAGGGACGTGGCTTTGATCAGCGTAATTAAGCTTGAAGCTTAATTCCAGATTATTCTTTTAGATGCGGACTGACTGACTGATGGACTGACGGACTGACTGACTCTAATGACAGGCTGATGCCCTCAGATCTTCCTGTGGTTCCCGGGACTTAGAGACATTAGTTCCAGCTCGTTGCTCAGTATCTTGTTCCTTGACATACGATGCTTAGTGGGTGATGCTCATTGGCAGTGCGTTCTACAGGAGACTCAGGGAGTGCCACGCTTTGTACTTGGTGACAGTGGCATGTCAGCATGGTGTGTGTGTACATGTGTGGGTGTTTGTGTGTGTATGCACATGTGTGTGTTCCTGTGTGTACGCGTGTGTGAGTGCACACGTGTTCACATGCTCAAGTGGCATCTGCCTTTATTTTGGGGCCCTGGAAGGCCCCCAGCACGCTGGGTGTATACCTCCCTTTATTCCTTCCCCTCTCCTCAAATTCCAGTATTGTGATTTCTTCTGCAATTGTGGTCTAGCCTTGGTTCTAGTCTGTCTGTGCCTTTAGTCTTGGCAGTATCCCCCAGCCTCCGTTGGTCTCATTTCCCAAGGTTGCTACAAACGTGTGATCCGGAGATGCTAAACTTAGTCTTTCCTCATCCCTCCAGAACCTAGCAGAGCTTTTGGCACCCATTGGTGGCCTGGAAGCAACCTTAAAAGTGGGGACTGGTTTCCATTTATCTTTGTATCCCCATGGCCAGCCCATAGGACGCATGAAAAATCGCCTAGTTCCTTGTATGATCAACGGACTAATAACCCAGCATCCATCAGGACACGTCGTGCTCTATAGAAACCTATTTGCTTTTTTATTAATTAGCTGATAATTGTGAATCCCCCAGACCCTCTTTCAGAGCTCTCTGCCTAAAGATCTTAGGATTGTAGGTTAAGAGTGGAAGAGTACAATATTCTCATTGTAAAACCCGGAAAACAACAGCCCAGGAAAGGTGATGAATGTAAATTACTTTGTAATCCTTAAAATGCCCCATCAATGCCAGCTCTCCATATCATTAACATCTTCATCATCTACCACTATGACCATCCCCACTCCTCCTCCTCGTCCTCTTCCTCCTCCTCCTCTTTCTTCTCTTCTTCCTCCTCCTCTTCCTTCTCTTTCTCCTCCTTCCTCCTCCTCTTCCTCCTCCTCTTCCTTCTCTTTTTCCTCCTCCTCTTCCTTCTCTTTCTCCTCCTTCCTCCTCCTCTTCTTCCTCCTCCTCTTCTTCCTCCTCCTCTTCCTTCTCTTTCTCCTCCTTCCTCCTCTTCTTCCTCCTCTTCTTCCTCCTCCTCTTCCTCCTCTTCTTCCTCCTCCTCTTCCTTCTCTTTTTCCTACTCCTCTTCCTTCTCTTTCTCCTCCTTCCTCCTCCTCTTCTTCCTCCTCCTCTTCTTCCTCCTCCTCTTCCTTCTCTTTCTCCTCCTTCCTCCTCCTCTTCTTCCTCCTCTTCTTCCTCCTCTTCTTCCTCCTCCTCTTCCTTCTCTTTTTCCTCCTCCTCCTCCTCCCCCCACCTCCTCCTCCTCTTCCTTTTACTTTGTGTGGCTTATGCCAGGGTCCTTTCAGTTTTGCTCTTTGGAGCTCGTACGTTCCAATAGGTGGAATGTCATAACAGACCAACAACTCACAGGTCTGCCTGTAAAGTGTGGGGTGCGGCTGAGTCCATGCTAATGTGTGTTTCTCTTGGCTCCAGGTGATTTCCTGCCCCCTCCTCCTCCGCCTCTGGATGACGTCGGCGCTCTCCCCCCTGGACCGGGCTCCTTCCCCCCTCCTCCTCCTCCGCCACTTGATGAGGGTGTTTTCAACGTTCAGGTAAGTTCTGGCTTCTTGTGTCCATCCGTCACTCCCCAGAAAGGCCCCATCCGGCGGCCGTGTTTGTGGGAGGGCTGAGCCCCAGGAGAGAGACAAAGGGAGCATTTCAGACCCACTAGCAGCTGGTGGTCAGCCCGGATGGCCACTTGTGCCTCCATCTTCCGCTTGCCGTTTGCTAGCTCTGCGCCTCCTGCTTCCGCTCGCTTGTCCTGTCCTCAGGACACCTCCGACCCGCGCAAGCCTCGCATTTCCCTCGTATCTTGCCGTCTGCCTTTGCTTGTTTTTTTTGGGTTTTTTTTTTGCCACAAAAGTTGCTTTTCATGTTATGGTAAGTGGATGAGGGTCGCACAGTCGGTCAGCAGACGGGCTGCTCCCGTGGTCGAGGGTAGCCGCGTGTTCGGGGCCAGGTCCTTGGCGACCCAACGGGGCTGCTCATTTCCTGGATCCCTCTTTGTCCCAAGACGGGGAAAGGAAGGACAGGCCGACGGTGTCGTGTTTGGTCCGCCCTCCCCTTTGGCATGGATGGAGCAACAGGGATATGTGAGCGGACCAATCAGTGTCTGTTTGGATTCGCACTGTGGATCTCCCATCGCTAGGCCTTTCCATACTGCGACGTGGGAAGAATCCCACAAGGACGGGAGCGGCTTAGCCTGTGGATGGACTTCCCTGTGCTCTGTCTTCACAAGCACGAGGCGCCTCCTGTCTGCTCCTCGTTCTCTTCAGGCTGTATTCAGGCGGATGAGGGGCAGACGTCTGTGACAGACTCCTCGCGTGCCGTCACAGGCCGTCTTGATTGCAGAAGGGGTGAGCCACAGGGGGAGAGGCTGCTGGCCCTTCCGGAGGTCCGGGGGGTCCCGAGTGCCGTCTGTCCCACGGAGGGTGAGGAAGTGCCCATGATCCTCCTCGTCCTCCCCTTGGAAAGCGCGATGGGGCCCTGCTGAGACTTCCAGGCTTCTGGCTCTTCCGGGGCTCTGGGGGGTCCTGAGTGCCGTCTGTCCCACAGAGGGTGAGGAAGTGCCCATGATCCTCCTCGTCCTCCCCTTGGAAAGCGCGATGGGGCCCTGCTGAGACTTCCAGGCTTCTGGCTCTTCCGGGGCTCTGGGGGGTCCTGAGTGCCGTCTGTCCCACAGAGGGTGAGGAAGTGCCCATGATCCTCCTCGTCCTCCCCTTGGAAAGCGCGATGGGGCCCTGCTGAGACTTCCAGGCTTCTGGCTCTTCCGGGGCTCTGGGGGGTCCTGAGTGCCGTCTGTCCCACAGAGGGTGAGGAAGTGCCCATGATCCTCCTCGTCCTCCCCTTGGAAAGCGCGATGGGGCCCTGCTGAGACTTCCAGGCTGCTGGCCCTTCCGGAGGTCCGGGGGGTCCCGAGTGCTGTCTGTCCCATGGAGGGTGAGGAAGTGCCCATGATCCTCCTCGTCCTCCCCTTGGAAAGCGCGATGGGGCCCTGCTGAGACTTCCAGTCTAAGAACTAAGATGAAAAGGGACCTTTGAAAGCATTTGCAGCTTGTCCCGAGCTCGAATATGGGCCTTCGGCCTCCTTTCGGCTCTGCCTCCTGATCCAGGAAGCAAGTTGTCATGGCAGCCACGATGGCGGCTCTTCCCCTTCCATCGACCTCCGGGCCGGCCATGTCACGCCTTCCGGCCTCCCCTCATCTCTGAAGACACGATCAACGGCCTCCTGAACACACCGCGTGGCTTCTAGGCAAAATGCTGGACGTGAATGAAGGAGCCACCAGATAGAACCGGCTGACGTGCTGCGGGAACTGTTTGCCGTAAGATGTCCCTGTGCGGAAAGCATCACAAACACGCAGTTCCGAGCTCCATCCAAAGAACTCTGAGCGGATGCAGAATAAAGGAAGACTGTGCAGTGCAATGCAGTGACAGCTAGGACGGGGTGGCGCCCTGTGGACACTGACACGCGTAATCGATGATAGTTAGGGCTGTTGAGCCCTCCTCCCTCCCTCCCTCTGTCACAGTCTCCCCTCCTGCCCTCTATTCCTTCTTTCCTTTTAGTTAGCTAGAGAAAAAGAAGAGGATTTTTTGGGAAATTATATATATAACAGAACATTCAGAGATCCAAACAGGGAAACCGTAAAATGAAGCAGCGGAATGGCTGACAGATCACCTGGAAGCCCAGTTTGAGAGGTGCCATTTTTAGTCCTCCTGAGCTCCACAGTGTCCCGGCGTGCCCCGGCCCATTAGTAAATGTGTTTAGCCTTGGGCAGGCCGGGGCTGTGGTCCAAAGTCCTTGGACCTTCCCCCTCCCTCCCTCCCCTATTCCCAGCTTCCATGCTGGACTTCCTCCTCCCACTCTTTGTGGTCCTCACCTTCTGCCTTGCTCAGACTTCCCCACGGAAACATACCCGAGGGGTGACGACCGTCTTCGGGGCACTTTCCCAAGCCCTGGGATAGCCAGTCCAGAAACGTTTGTCAGCAGGGCAGCCTCTGGGGTCATCGAGGCCTTGACAGCCTCCCCAGTGGCCTGGCCGAGTATTTTCATGAGGCAGGCAGGATGACTCTGGACCCTGCTGGACTGGCCAGAGGATGGTGCACTCTGATGACGACATTCAGAGCAGTGGGCAGGAAATTCAGGGATGCATCCATTTGTTAGTAGCAGCAGGTGGTTCTGGGATGCTACATGATGGGAAACCTCCTTTGGGCCTCCCCCTCCCCCCTTCTTTTTAAAATGGATCAGCCAGAGAAGCTGAGAGACCAGAATGGAGGGAGGGAGAGACTGAGAGAAGGAGAATCAGTTGAGCTCTGGAAGGGACTTGGAAAACCCTCCTCCAGTCTGTGGGAGATCACCCAGCGAGGACAGGTTAGAAGCAGGATTACCCTGGCCAGGTCATGCAGGTGGACATTTCATCCAAGTGCTGCCCCTCCAAATGCAGGTTCTCTCCAGGAGAGTCTCCCCAACAGGAAAAGAAGCTTTTATTTTTATTTTTTAATTCAGTGCTCCCAAAGGAAGGAGCTGCATTGTGGTGGGTGTGGAAATTTCCTTCTCTGGTGCTGAATGCCACCCTTATGGGTTTGGCCCTGAAATCAGAGAAGTTGGCTGAGGATGAAGGAAATTCAGAGACATTCTCTTGGTCATTCAGGGAATAATTATGAGAGGTGGAATTCGCACCAAGGTCTTACATTCAGAATCCACAATCCCCCACCCTCTCTGACTCTTACCATTCAGCTACTGACTTCAGGAATAGCAAAGAAAAAGGCCCGGGGATGTAGATTTCCCTCCTCTCCTTTTTCTTTCTAACCTTTAAGTTCTTGTAAATGTACCCATTCCCAGGAACCCCCTTCCTGACCTTCCCTCCATGTACAGATCAGCATTAAAGAGGCCTGTGAAGCCCTTCCTATATCCTCTCTCAGAGGATCCTCCCCATCAGCCTATCATTATCCCTGTTTCTCAGAGGAGGAAGATCAGAGAGGTTTAGGAGCTTTCCTGGTCCAGCACAGCTCCTCCCTGGGAGGGAAATTTGAACTCGAGCCTTACCAGGTCCAGTCATTTTGCCAACTAAGTTTGTGGTTTTTGGTTATTTTGGTAGAGCTCCAACAAATACAAGATGGAGAGGAGGGAGGAAGGGATCTCCGTGTTTCAGGAAGTGGCTTCTTCCTACTCCAAGGTTCTCAATGAATTTTCCTGATTGGTTTTCCTGAGGTTGTATCCCTAGTATTTAGCCCAGTGCTTGGCCCACGACAGACGCTTAATGAAGCTTAATGAATCTTTTTGGATTGCTGATTGATTGAACCGGAGTGGCCGTACCAGAGTCTCTTCCAGCATTTCCCCCACATGGTGGCTTGGTAGGATGGAGTCCTGGGTTTGGAGTCCTTGTGGCTATGAGCTGTGTGACCTTGGACAAGTCACCTTCTCCCAGCCTCTCTCTTGTGCTGTGTGATGGGAGCTTCTTGGACTGTGCGGCCTCATGTCCATTCTACAGCCGTGATCCTTCTTGCCGGGAATGAGAATCGTTTGTCTTCTTGTCTGGATTCTCTGCGGAAGCTCCCACCAGAGCTCTACGGGGGTAGTGCGCATGGCGGCCCTCTGCACGGGCCAGCCACAAGGACGTGGCTTCCAGAGGCCGCTCGGACTCCTGGGCAATGTGCTGAGGCAGGCGGAGCCCTTTTCGAATTCTGTGTTTCTGTTTCTAAAATAAACTCCATGACGTTGCCCCGGGCTCCATCTCTCCTGTCTGTCTGTCCGTCCATCCTTCTGCAAAGAGCCACGCACAGGCCTCTGTCACTCCCTCCTGCCAAGCCCTTCTCTGCCCGGGGCTCCACGAAGCTCAGCCCATCCAGCGGCCACCTCTTGGCAGGCACCTGCAGGCTCCCAGCCCCCGTGAGCGAGCGGCGCGTGGAGAAACGGGGCCTTTCAGTCTGGACATTCCCGGCTCCAAGCAGAAGGCCTGTAGCAGGTTCTGTAGACGAAGGCGCCGGGATAGCTGTGCAGAGGAGGAAGACAGAGCCTAGCTCAGGGGGCGAGCAGCTCCCCGAGATCGTGGCTCCCCCTCATCCTGCTGCCGATGGCGCCAAACCAAAAGGCACTCGAGAGGGGGGAGCGCTTCGTTCATCTAAAGTCAGGCAGCCTGGCAGGCAGGGGGACCTCCTGGTTCCCTTCTGTTCCTCTGTGACCCCGCCTGATTCCTAGAAGCTCTGGGGCTCCCCATAGAGGAGCGGGGCTCACCCAGGAACCGGGTGCTCCCCGTAGAGGAGCAGGGCTCAACCAGGGGCTGGGGGCTCCCCATAGAGGAGCGGGGCTCACCCAGGGGCTGGGGGATCCCTATAGAGGAGTGGAACTCACCCAGGGGCCGGGGGCTCCCCATAGAAGAGCAGGGCTCACCCAGGTCCTGGGGGCTCCCCATAGAGGAGCGGGGCTCACCCAGGGGCCGGGGGATCCCTATAGAGGAGTGGGACTCACCCAGGGGCCAGGGGCTCCCCATAGAGGAGTGGGACTCACCCAGGGGCCGGGGGCTCCCCATAGAAGAGCAGGGCTCACCCAGGTCCTGGGGGCTCCCCATAGAGGAGCGGGGCTCACCCAGGAACCGGGTGCTCCCCGTAGAGGAGCAGGGCTCAACCAGGGGCCAGGGGCTCCCCATAGAGGAGTGGGACTCACCCAGGGCCCGGGGGCTGCCCGTCCGCATCTCCATGTTTTCCTGCATCACAAGATGTCATTCCCCCACTGTGAACATTCCAACAACGGAGACAGGTTCAGAGGCCGAGCTTGAGGGCCATGAATGCATCCTGTCGCTGCTGTGAGTCCAGGAGTCCTCCGCATTCACGGCATGCTGCTTGTCCTGGGACTGCGGCTTATACAGTCCCAAAGGAGGCAATTCGCTCCCACAGCTGCAGCGGGAGAGCCACGTCCAGGATGGGCGGGGGGAGGGGCAGCTGGGCAAAGTCCTCTTTGTTCCCAGATAGCCCCAAAGCCCTTCTGGGGTGAGGAGGGAGGACGTTCCACCACCTAGAGGAGGGCCACCCAGAGCCTTCCCTGACGCTTCCTGCTGGGCATACCACGTAGTGACTCTAAGAAAGCAAAAGCGCGTCATCCCCTTCGTGCCCCCATTATGAGGAAGCTAGCAAGAGCCCCAAAAGATTGAGGATCCCCCAACATCCGTGCTGGGACACCTGCATCACCTCGGCACGTCGCTATGTGAATGCTTCAGAACAGCTGCAGCAAAGTATTAGGAGGGAAAAGAAAGGGGAAGTAGGAAGATTTGTGCATGACACGTCTCTCTGCCTCTGCCTCTGCCTGTGTCTGTGCCTCTGTCTCTCTCTGTCTCTGCCTCTGTCTCTCTCTGTCTCTGCCTCTATCTCTGTCTCTCGGTCTGTCTCTGTCTGTGCCTCTGTCTCTCTCTGTCTCTGCCTCTGTCTCTGTCTCTGTGTCTGCCTCTATTTCTGTCTCTCGGTCTGTCTCTGTCTGTGCCTCTGTCTCTCTCTGTCTCTGCCTCTATCTCTGTCTCTCGGTCTGTCTCTGTCTGTGCCTCTGTCTCTCTCTGTCTCTGCCTCTGTCTCTGTCTCTGTGTCTGCCTCTATCTCTGTCTCTCTGTCTGTCTCTCTCTCTGTCTGTCTCTCCCACACACGCACACACAAGATTAGACTAATGTAAGGAAAGGCTGCATGGAGGAGTGGCTGAGAATGAGAGACAGACGGACAGAATTGGCTCAGCACGCCTTGGCCCTCTCTCATACTTCCTGGTAGGTGACTTATTTCTTCACTTCTCTCCTCTCCTCTCTGCTCCTCCCCGAAGCCCTTCTGCAGCTTAGCAGGAGTGAATCATGTGAAGGTGACATTTCTCTCTGCTTCTCTGTTTCCCTGCCAGTAAAATGAGGGGGAGAATTGAATGAATGCTCAGGTGTCCGTCCCCCCCCCCCCCCCCCCGCCCCCCCAGCTCCTAATTGCTAAGCAAATGTGTTTCAGGAAAGACCAAGGACTCATCCTGTATCTAATAAGATTGAAAGTAGAATGAATCTGAAAGCTTTTGCTTTGGCGCCCAACAAGGACGGTGCGATGTTTCCAGATTGATGGATCTCATCAGTAGAGGGAATTCCTAAGCAAGTGCATTTAGAGGTCCATGTTTGACTTCCCGATATCAAAAAGCATCATCTCAGGGCTACCAGGTGGCGCACTCAATAAAGTGCCAAGTTTCAAGTTGGAAGAACTGCCTTCAAATCTGGCCTCAGATACTTCCTAGCTGTGTGACCCTGGACAAGTCACATAGCCCCATTTGGTTAAAATTGTTAGTAGGACAGAAAGTAAAGGCTAAAAAAGCAGTTATCATTTCATGTTATATGACAGAGAGTCATTACACTTTTTTTTTCCTGGGGCAGCATCTTCCATTCCTTCCTCCTCCTCCTTCCCTATGGCTTTTCCAGTGAAGTTAGGTCTGCTTAAAGGTTCCTGACTTACCACCTAGCACTTTTTGAGTGTTGAAGTGATTCTATAGCTTTGGTGCTTTGTGGGGTCATGGCAGTAGTTTGGACCACCCAAAAGACACTAATTTCAGCTATTCCATAAAGAGGAAAAGAGAGAATTTTTAAATTAGTTATTTTAATTTTAATAACATATTTCTGCATAAGTTTTCCAAAGTCATATTACTTGTATTGTCTCCTTCCCTTCTGCTCTCCCCCCTCCAAGAGCTGACAAGCACTTCAATCTGGGTTATACACAAATTTTTAAAGTTAATAATCTTATAGAACCAAAACCCCAAGACATATACCAAAATAAACAAGAATAAAACATATGTTTTCATCTGTATTCCTATCCCACAGTTCTTTCTCTGGAGTTGGATAGCATTCCGTTTCATGAATCTCTCAGAATTGACCTGGATCATTGCATGGCAGCTAGTAGCCAAGTCTGTCCCATCTGATCATCCCACAGTACTGCAGTTACTGTGTACAATGTTCTCCTGGTTCTGCTTATTTCACTCTGCATCAGTTCACATTGCTCTTCCCAGCTCTTCCTGAAATCATCCTGTTCATCATTCCTTATAGCACAATAGTATTCCATCTCCACCATGGACCTCAGTTTGTTTAGCCATTCTGCAACTGAGAGACACTCCTTTAGTTCCCATATTTTTGCTACTACAAAGTGAGCAGCTATGAATATTTTTGTACAAACAAGTCTTTTCCCATTTTTTTTTATCTCTTTGGGATACACACCTAGTAGTGATATTGCCTCAGTGGTATTACTGGATAAAAAGGAATACATTCTTTTATAGCTTTTTGGGCATTATTCCAAATTGTTCTCCAGAATGGCTGTATCAGTTCACAAATCCACCTGTAATGCATTAGTGTCCCAACTTTGCCACATCCCCTCCTACATTTATCATTTTCCTTTGCTGTCATATTGGCAAGTCTAATAGGTATGAGATATTACCTCAGAGTTGTTTTAAATTCCATTTCTCTAATCGAGCAATTTAGAACATTTTTATTTGATTCAATATAGCTTTACTTTCTTTACCTGAAAATTGCCTATTCATATTCTTTGAACATTTATCATTTTGGAATGACTTGGATTCTCATAAATTTGACTTAGTTCTTCATATTCTTGAGAAATGAGACCTTTATCAGGGAAATTTGTTAGAAGATTTCTTCCCCAGTTTTTTTGTTTTCCTTCTAATCTTGGTTGCATGGCTTTTGTTTGTATAAAAACCTTTTAACTTAATATAATCAAAATTATTCATTTTACATCTTGTAATGTTCTTTGGTTATAAATTCTTTCCTCCTTCATAGACCTGACAGATAAACTATTCTATGTTGCCCTAATTTACTTATAATATGACTCTTAATGTTTAAATCATGTACTATAGGGTTAGAGATATTGATCTAAACCTAATTTCTGTCATACAATTTTGTAGTTTTTCCAGCAGTTTTTGTCAAATACTAAGTTTTTATCTCAAAAGCTGGGATCATTGGGTTTATCAAATGCTAGAATGTTGAGGTCATTTCCCCCTCATCTATTCCACTGAATCATGATCCACCATTCTATTTTTTAGTCAATACCAGATTGTTTTGGTGATTCCTGCTTTATAGTATGGTTTTAAGATGTGGTACTGCTAGGCCTCCATTCTTCATTTTTTAATTAGTTTCCTTGGTATTCTTGACCTATACCTATTCTTAACCATCTATCTATCTATCTATCTATCTATCTATCTATCTATCTATCTCTCTGTCCATTTATCTATCCATCTGCCTATCTATCCATCCATCTATCTCTCCATCTCTCTCTCTCTCTCCATCTATCCATCCGTCTATCTGTCTGTCTATCCACCCATCCATCTCTCTTTCCATCTATCTGTTGATCCATCTATCTAACTTCCTATCCTTCAGCTTGCCTGCCTACCTACCTACCTATCTCTCTTACCTTTTTAGTATCAATTCTAAGACAAAATGGTGGCATGGTCTAGACAATTGGAGTGAAATAACTTGCCCAGGATCGCCCAGTTAGAGGTCAGATTTGAACCCAGGTCCTCCTGACTCCAGGCTTGGCATTTCATACACTGTGCTGACTGGCTGTCTCTGTATTTACTTAGCATGTTGTATATCTTATTATGTTTCTTACTCTTCCCAAACACTCTTTAAGTCCTTCTTCCCCAGGAACTGCAGTCCTCCTGTAGCCATTGTACTTCCCTCCCCACTTTGGGGGCAGAGACAGTTTCTTCTTTGTCTTTTTATTCCCCATCCCCAGCACAATGCTTGATAATTGTCTCACAGCTTCCCCTGAACCCTTCTGTGCCTTCATTAATGATCTTCACCAGGTGCCTTGGCCATGGAGGAGTCCCATCTCTTGGCTCCCTGGCCGGTGATGCTTCTCTGAACTTCCCTGGGTTTGGGCCCAGGTGGATGGTCTCCCTTTGTCAGGAGGGCTCTTGTGGACATCTTTCACATGAAAAGGCTAGTCCAGAAGTCCACTCCTCTGGCTTCCCCTTCAGGAATCAAAAGGCCCCATTGCTGTGAGGCAGGTGTCCGTTGTAGTGACTCACATGACATGAATTCCTGGACGTTGCCTTAGGATGATTGCCCATTGGCTGTCTCCATATGTGGCCTTTAAAAAGTTGACATCTGTATTGTGAATGTTAAAAACTATAAATGCCAAACTGTAAAGGTAATTTTTTAGTGTTTTGACTTAAAATCTAAAATAAGTGGTTGCCATGGGAAATCCCCAAATATGAAAAATACCCAAGTCACCTGGGCATTTATGGAGATTTTAATTAATATAAATGAAGGAATTAAAGGAAGAGAAAGAGAGAGAGAGAGACAGAGAGAGACAGAGAGAGAGACAGAGAGAGACAGAGACAGAGAAAGACATACAGAGAGAGACAGAGACAGAGACAGAGACAAGAGACAGAGAGAAGTAGAAAAGCAGAAGAAAAGGGCCTAGGCCAAAATAGCCTAGGCCTGAACCTAAGGGAGAACGAGTCAGTCTTTATCACTCACCACAAGATCTTCTCCAAGCAAGCTCCAGTCCTCCACTGAATCTCCTGAAACTGAGTTCAGAGTCTAACTCCACACCAAATTCAATTGCGAACTCCATTCAAAATGTCCTCACTTCAACTCTAAAGTCCAACTCCCTAAATTACCTTTTACCCCTTCCTTTTAAAGAAATTTTCTCTTATGTCACCTCCCCTAAATTTTCACATCTACCAATCACAGTAGACGTTTTTTCCCAGGACTGCCCATTCTTAGTTCTCATCTTCTTTGGTTCTCACCTTCTTTGATTAGATTAAATCCTCTGAGTACTTCACACCTCTTTGTTAAGCTTGCCTTTTATAAGTTGTTTGACCTGTTAGGTACTAATTTAATCTTTATAGGTACTTAGCACCTTTTTGTTTTAGATCTAAAAATAGACCACCTAGCTTAAGGTTTTAGCTTTACTATAAGGTGTGAGATGGGGACTTTCATTGTTCTGTCAGGAGTTTATAACTTTATCTTCCCCTAAGGCACTGTCTGAGTAGGGTGTAGTAATTTTAAAAGTTCCCAATACTTTCCAGATTAAGTATCTTCACTGTTAAAAATGGGAAATAGCTTAATCAGATCTTCTAAAGTAGAGTCTGAGTAGTTTTAAGATTCACAATCCCCCCTGATGATCATTGGGAGCCTAGTTTCCCCATTGATCATTTAACATAATCATCTTGTAAATCCTAAAGCACTTCTAACTACAGGTGTATACAATATTCAATTTTCTAAGAGGAAATTACAGTAGTGAGGGAGGAATAGAAAAGAGAGAAAGCAAAACCAATGTTTTGCTAGACACATTTACAGAAAGCCAAATTAGGGGCAGTCCCCTTGACATAAAAGTGTACATTTACAAATAAATGTTCAATCAAACTTCAGTACAATCTACCACACCCAATGTTCATTCTGTTTCTTCTTGCTGTAGTGTGGGTTTTTTGGCATCTTTCTGCAGTAGTTCATTCTCTGGATTTAGGAGTTAGCAAGCTTCTTTTTCTTGAACAAAAAATGAAAAATCTTGGATTTTTATTAAAATACAGTATCTCTTTACAGATTTTGTGTTTTTTCACACTCGTGGTCTCCTTTCATCTTGGTGGTGATGCTTCAAGGTAGCCTGGGGATGTTTTTTTAAGAATAATGCTGGTATCAGCTCGTGGCTCAGTCGATGGAGAGCCAGATGCAGAGAGGGAAGTTCTGGTTTCAAGTTTGGCCTCAGACACTTCTCAGTTGGGTGACTCTGGACAAGTCACTGAACCCTAATTGCTTAGCCCTTATTGTTCTTCTGCCTTAGAGCCAACACACAATATTGATTCTAAGAGGGAATGTGAGGGCTTAAAAAAAAAGAAGTATGGTGGCTTCTTCATGGCTATTCTGGAGGTGAGTGTAACAGGCAGAATTTGGACCTGGGCCTTTGGACTCTTACCTTCGATTGGCTTTCCATCACACTTTTTGGTCATCAGTCACTGGAGGAGTCCCGACACCAGGGTCTGACTTCCAGGACTCTGCTCTGAGTATGACTCCGTTTCTCCTCCACTGTTAGATCTCGGGCCTGTCCATGGGGCCACGTCGGCTTTAGGACTCTTGTTGGCCAGCATGAGGCAGCTCCCATGTGTCTTCAGTTCTTAATCTAACCCCCCATCTCTGCTTCTTCCTGTCCCATTCCTGCCTGGTTCACTGCGAGACTTTGTGCAAACTTTCTGACTGAATGGCTCAGGATTTTTCATATTTTAAATTAACAGAGACATTGTTAGGGTCATTTCCAACTGCCTGATAATATGACGTGTAGAATAGGAAGTAGTAAAGTGGATGATGATGGTGATAACTTTAAAAAACTCTGTAGTTCTTTGTGGTTTGCAAAATCACTTTATAAGCCTAAACTCACTTGATTTGTACAGCTTTGATTTGTACAGCTACCAACCTGAACTCATTGAATGAGCACAACTCTGCAAGCAAGGTGCTGAGATGATGCTAGTTGTAGATGAGGAAACAGACGCAAGGACTCTTTCAGGGTCACCTGCTAGCCTTGTCCATTGCTCCATGGAAACTCCTCTGACCGACTCCAGTAACAAATGGAGTACTTTTCTCATTATTGTCATCAGGCTACAGAGTCGAGAGTCCAGTGGAGCCTCGCTGGCTTTTAACTGTGACCACAGGAACGGGTCTCAGGGATGAGGAAGCCCTGAGGTCCTAAACGCAGATAATGATATGATGAGTTTCCCTGGAACGATGGGAAACATCAGTCAGGACATCGTGGGCTGGGAATGGAGATTTCTGTTCGATTCTCACTCCGGTGGGTGATTTTAGGCAACTTGCTTCATGTTTTTGATCCTCAGTTTATTTATCTATGAATGAGATACATCCCTGTCTATACCACAATTGTACTTAAATCAGAGAAAGCTAAAGGGATTTTTGAACTTTAGAATTTAGTCTTATTGTTATGCTTGCCAGCAGTTCAGAACATTCTGGATCTATTCCAGAGGAGTCAGTGTGGTAGAGTGTTCACAGGACCTGAGTGGGAATCCTTGCTCAGCCAACAACCAACTGTTGACCCTGAGCCCATCCCTGGACCTCGCTGGCTCAGTTTCCTCAATTGTGAAGTCAAAGGGTTGGGTGAGGGAGCCCACAGAGTTTATTCCAGTCTTCCCTCCTGGGATTCTGGTTATTCCTTATCTAAGGTGGGATCATGAGGGCAGAGTTGCCTCAACCTTATGATCAGTTTATCCCTGGCTTTCTTGCTTCGAGTCCCAGAAAGATCGAGTAACTGCTCTGCCCTCTTTCCAAGACTGGATGCATGCTCTTTGTGAACTCTAAAGTGTTTTACACAAGCAAATTCAATTTTCAAACCAAAATAGGAGTTATTGATTCCATGACCCCTCTCTGGGAATCAAGAATCTGCTCACTTTCCCATTTCCCCATCCCCGAAAACAGATTTAGGGTATCTCTGCCAACCTAATAATATTCAAACATTTTCTCTTACATTTTATTTCTACTCCCTGACCCCATGAAAAGAAATGAGCGTTTTACCTTCCAATTCTGGGTAGGGACTCAGTAGATGGCTTTCCTTCCTCTATTGTGGTGCCAACTCCAAGTAGCAGATGCCCAAAGTCAGTCCTTTGTGCCCAGATGAGAAAACTGCAGGGAGAAAAACCAAAGAGGACATGTATTGAGTAAAGGGGGGGCATTTTCGTTTCCTGCTTTTTAAAAAATAACAACTATCCATTTGTTGGGATTTTTTTCTTTGTTGGTATTGATGTTGAGGTTGTGTCAAGGAAGCTCCTCCCTTCCCCCTTCCTGAGTAACTTTACATGTCCATCAAACATTCCTGACATACCACAGTTGCGCCAGGTTTGTGTTGCCTTGTGTCGGCATACGTTCTGTACTTCAATAAAAGTTAAGGTTTGGGTGAGGAAGGGGAAGACCAATGGGAGAATGGGGGAGACCAACAAGAAAAAGGGAGAGATGGACGAGAAGACCATGTGGGGAAGCCTGAGGAGAAAGGACAGTGCAGGAGGTGAGGGGGAAATGAGAAAGGAACTGGCAGGCTAGGCTCCATGCGGCCAGGTTACTTAGGAAGGATTGTCTACCCTTCATCATAAACTTTATCAAATATATACCTCTGGGTAGCAAGAAATATTATTCATTTTTTGTGTTTGTTAATTGTCACATATATGATGTTGGATGGACTCCATCAAATTGGTTTCACCCTGTATAATGGTTTTGGAGAATTTTAATTGTCTAATAATTTAAATTTATTTTAATGAGTATTCAGACATGGTTTTCAGATATTTGGGAGCATCCCTACCTCTGACTGATCATTTATTTGCTTGCCTCTTGAATTGTTTGTAATAAGAGGTCTACGTGTAGATGAAGTAAAGTTAAATGGCATTGGTGTATTTTCCCATCTCCACATTTATTGTAAATGTAATGGATGATGTATTTGAAATGATTTTCACTTTTTTGTCCTCGGCTCCACGTGAAAATGGGTGGGGCATATTGGAGACAGTTCTGTTATACTGTTACCACGTCTCTTACCATCAGGGAGGGAGGTGCCCAAGTGGCTTAGTTACCTGTAATGTGTTATAATCTCATCCAGTAGGTGGGAATGATTTTACCTGTGAAGCTTTGAAATGGATTTATTATATTTCGTAATTCTTCATCAACTGTACAGAGGTTTTTTTCTGGGTTTTTTTCTCCCACCAAATTTTGCAATGATGGTAATAATATGCTTTGTTAATAGTATCTTTGCCAAAGTTGAAAGATTGGCTAAATCTGTACAACTTGTGACAAGTATTCATGATTTCAATTGTTTTTACATGTCATACAGCAACTCATGTGAATCCTAATGATAGTTGGTTTGTTTGCTGTTGTCATTAATGGGCTCTTATAATTTTAGGGATTTTGGTAATTTTTAGAATCTGTATTAGTTGTTGTACTACTGTTTTTTAAAAGGTTTTTACCTGGTGAAAAAATTATGTACACTCACACTGTGGATCCTGGCCAAGTTAAGAGTGATATACATTTCATTTTTAAGTGAGCACCTTTGTAAACCTCAAAATTTCTCAGACTTATGAATGTTAGGGGTTTCCCCCATTGGGGAATCTTCTACTTAAAAAAATTCCCTAGCAGATGGTGAGAACTCTACTTGAGTGTGGGGTCTCCTTGCCTTGGGAATATCCCTACTCCACCCTACTTAGGACTGCTTTAGGACAGAGAGCTCCTTGAGAACAATGAAAAGTACTTTGATCCATGCTTATGGAAGGGACAGGAAGTTCTTTGAGTCATGACTGTTTTAGAATTGATACAATGGGATACTAAGTACCTATAAAGGTGGGGCAACTTGTAAACTACTTAAACCTAAAAGGGTGATAACTTATTCAGAGGTTTTTTCTAATGAAATTTGTCGACACAGCAGCATTTTTTTCCTGACTTACTAAAGAGATTAAAACTACTCAGCTGTGAATTCAAAATGGGCGGTCCTTTAGAAACATCTACAGTGATTGGTAGATATATGGACTTAGGGGAGGTGACAGAGAAGATTTTGCCCTTAAAAATAAGAGCTCAGGGAAGAGCTGGGAAGTCATTCTGAAATATTCAGATTGGAGAGACTCATTCTGAGGAGACTGATTCTGAAACATTCAGATGGAGGAGGGAGCTGGTGAAAGCAGCTGAGATGCTGTTGGCCTGGTATCACTAAAATCCTTATTTAGTCAGACCTTGTGGTGAGTGTTAAAAAACTGATTCTTTTCTTAATCTCTCTCTCTCTCCTTTTTTGATTACTCATTGTATTGTTAATTAAAAATCTCTATAAAACCCAATTGACTTGGGTATTTGAATAATTGGGAATATTTCCCTGGTGACCACCTTATATTTGATTTTAAAACCCAAGACATTGTAGTGAAACATATTTCTGCAGTCAAATTTGCTCATCCTCTCTTATATCTATCACAATTTATATCTTCCACTATTTTAATCACTACAGTTTAAGACCTCAACCATTTTAAATCTCACACCTTTTGTGTTTTGCCTCTCCTCAGCTAACACATTGTCACATGGAATGTGAACAGTTAAATTATGGGTTTTTTTCATTATTTTTTTTTCCTCTTTATGTTTGTAATAGTGTATTTGATTTTTTTTTCATTCTTTTTTACTAACCTTGGTGATACTTGAAATACATGAAATTAGTATTAATATATTTTTTTACTTGAAGGATGAAGTTTACAGCATCTATTAGCCCTAGTAATATGCATACCCAAAAGGCTTTCGACTATGGAAACCTGCCATTTATTGATAAATGTTATGGGACTTTCTTTAATGATTATGTCTGATTCTAGGAGAAGGGAAAAAAAGAGCCACTATACAGTGCCAAGTAGCACGAGGTCAAAAACAGACCAAATCCAATCCAGGGCGGATTGTTGAACTTCTATGCCAATACAAAAAGACTTGAATCCAGTGTGAGAATCGAGGTTGCGGCGCTTAACATATGTTAAGATGCAGGACTTCCTTGAACCCACACTACATGTGCAATACTTTGAGTCAAGTGCCTCAGGTTGGCTATCATCCTGGCTCCCCCATCTCTGACAGTGAAGGTACAATCAGACCAGGGAATGAAATTTCCCATTTGCTGCTGAAACTTAGTCCTTTCTCTCTTATATTTCAGCATGTTTCTGTAGTCCTGGCTACAAATGGGTAAAGTTCTGAATTGCTGCTATTTTCCTATGGGCTTGTGAGACATGTCACTTTAATTGGTCCTTGCTGTGCTTCAATAACCTATTACAGGTTTATTATTTTTTTTTACTCAGAATTTTATACACATGAGACTTTCTGTATTTCTTATTTTTTTATACAGAATTTCATTAATTTTTACTCTTTTTTGGGTCGTTTTTGTTTTGTTTTCTTTTGACAATTGTTTCATATACCTCATAACTCAGTCATGTATCCCAGTGTGATTCTGGTGTTGGTCAACACCCTCATCAGGAGGAATCGTGTAATTATCCTAAAAATATAAGATTTTAAATTTTTTGGAGGAATTTCAGGAAAAGAAACTTACCAACACTCAAAATCAAGAAAGTGGATCCTTTTGGAGATGGTGCTGTAAAGATGCCTGAAGATGCTACACACTACATCAAAAGATCCAGAATGACCTTTGGGATATAATGAACTGAATTGAAGGGGGTTGAATTTACTTATTCTGAATGTAAACTCTTATGCCAAAGGGGACTGCCCCCTAGTTGGCATTTTGTTAATGCGTTAATCAATCAGTTTTCTTTGTATTTTACTCCCATCTCTAACTATTGTAACTTACTCTTAGAAAAATGTAATATTGTATGTACTTTTAGCTAGAAGGTATTTAGAGTTATAAGATAATTATATTTAAATGATTCATTGGGGAGATGGGTCTCCCAAAGGATCACTGGGGGGATTGTGTCAAGGAAGCTCATCCCTTCCCACTTCCTGAGTAACTTTACATGTCCATCAAACATTCCTGACTTACCACAGTTGTGCCAGGTTTGAGTCGGCTTCGTTCGGGATACATTCTGTACATCAATAAAAGTTAAGGTTTGGGAGAGGAAGGGGAGTCCAACGAGAGAATGGGGGAGACCAACAAGAAAAAGGGAGAGATGGATGAGAAGACCATGAGGGAAGTCTGAGGAGAAAGGACAGTGCAGGAGGTGACGGGGATATGAGAAAGGAACTGATAGGCTAGGCTCCATGAGGCCACGTTACTTAGGAATGATCGTCTACCCTTCATCATAAACTTTATCAAATATATACCTCTCGGTAGCAAGAATTATTATTTTAATTTTAATTATTACAAGGTGTGTCTTTATGTATGTGTAAAATATCTATTGCAACATTAAAACAGATAAAAACAACAATAATAGTTAAAAGATTCTGTAGTGTTTTAAGATTCACTAATTATCTCATTTGGGTCCCACAAAACTTCTGATATAGGAACTCTGGGTATTACTAACCCCATTTCACAGATCAGATGAATGGATTTATAGGGAATGACTGCCCTTCTAACGTTTTTTGTCACAGACTCCCTCCATTCTCTTAAGATGCAGCTCAGGTACCATCTTTTGCATGTCTTCCCTTCCCAATCACTCCGGCCCTTCCTTCTCAAATACCTTCCTTTAATTAGATTTTGTATGTGTGAGTGCATATATGTGAACTTTGTATTTCAGCTACCAAAGCTTAAAATTGTCCCCCGACTTTGAGGTCCCCCCTTCCTTGAGCCTGCCATGAGAATATAAGCTAATGGGGAACAGGGATTGTTTCCTCCTTTGTCCTGGTATCTGTAGTGCTTGGCATGGTGCTTCACACTTAGACGGTGCTTACCAGATACTTATGGATTTATCGTATTATTAGAACTTTTATTCAGACTTGTTTTTTCTCAGTCCAAATCAATAAATATTTATAAAACATTTTTCAAACCTATAGAAATGTTGTTGTTGTTGTTGTTGTTGCTGCTGCTGCTGTTGCTGTTGCTGCTGCTGCTGTCAGCTGAATAGGGGATGGGACCTGAGCAGAGAAGTATATACCAAAATTGGACTAGTTCTTTTTGGAAAGTTCAAGAGAAGAGCCAGCCAGCAGAACATTTTATACTTTTACCAAAGTACTGAAGAAAGAGGAAGGGGTCCCTCTGTAAACAGAACATCTGGCATCATGGGAGTTTGGCTCCGCCGAACTTTTGTAAAAGAGTTCAAGTTGTGACAAGCATTTTAAAATGCAGAGAAGGGAAGTTGTAAAAAGAGTAGAGTTTTTTCCATCAGGTAAATATCTAATTTCTTGGGAAATAGTCCAGTGGTTTGTTCCAGAGAATTAAACTGAGTGAGAGAAATGTTTTTCCTTCTCTTTACTAAACAGAATAAGAAATAAAATTCTATTTCATGCATTTTTTCTTTTCTCTCACTGATATCCATCTTCTGGAAGATAATATTAATTTCTTTTTTTTTTTTTTTGTCTCTGACTAGTAAAAAGGCAATCAGCTGGCACAGAGATGCTACAGCTGTAACCTTGCTCAAATATCCCCATAACACCCCCGAATTGGCCCCAGCCAACTCTTTGAAGTTTGAAAAACATGTCACTTTTAACACTCACTTTCTGTCAAGGCTTGTTAGAGTCAACTGACTGTTTTTCGGCATTTCCTTTGATTATTACTCAAAAATCATTTCCCCCAAACAGGAGAAGTATTTAGTTCCTGAGTCACTGGAAACCATCTGCTCCCAGGCATCAGCCAGAACTGTATCATCCAGTAAGCGTGTGAGCTTGGCTTGGGGGGTTACCATTGGCAGCAAAGGAAAGAGACCTGTCCTCAGGATGGTTAGGAAGTACACTATCAGGAGCCTTGTGTGAATGGAAATCTCATCATGAATCATGAAACATTAGGAGCTGGGTGAGAAATGCAAAGTAATCCAGGATGTCCCTCTGTTGAAAAGGAAGGAAAACAGTCCCAACAAGGAACTTGGATGCTTGGAGAGATCCTGGACCCCTTGGATGCTTGGAGGGAGCCTATATCTATGGGATGATTAAAGAGATCCTAGGTCACTTAGATCCTGGAGTCCTTGGATGCTTGGAGAAATCTTAGGCCCCTTAGAGGCTTTGAGAGATCCTGGAGCTCTTGGATGCTTGAAGGGATCCTATATCTATTGGGTGCTTGAAGGGATCCTATATGTATTGGATGCTTGGAGAGATCCTGGATCTCTTAGATGCTTGGAGGGATCCTGGATCCCTTGGATGCTTGGAGGAATCCTATTCTTCAAAGGTGTCAGCTAAGGACCTGTAGACATTGCTCAGTGGGATGGGGAGCAACAAAGATTGGCCAGGATACCAGGAGCCTCTTGGTTTTGGGGTGGGAAGCATGCCTTCATTTGTGGCTTCTTCTTTTGAGCCAGTTATCCTTACTAAGCAGAGATGAAATGATTTGCCCATATTTATCTGCCTGTTGCCTTCCCCCAGTAGAATGTGAGTCCTTTGATGGCAGGAACTATTTTTTGCTTTCCTTTGTACCCCAGCCCTTAGCGTAGTGCCTGACACATTGTAATTGCTGACTCCTCAGAAAAATCTGTGTTCCAGTGAGATACTGAAATAGAAACAGACTGTTTCCTCCTGTGTTCAGTAAGTGATCTCTTGTCTGATAACAACATGCTGCCTTGTGAGAATGGAAGATAGCCACAGACCCCACTGGTGAACCACGAACTCTGGTACCCAGAAGGGACAATGCAGGCCACCAAGTGTTTTGGAAGGGCGACCCCGGGAATACAAAGCCCAGAACCAATGACTTATGGGCTTACAGAGCGTCCATTCTCCTGGATGAAAGGCACAGCCTGTATATGAATAAAGAAGCGGAAAGTGTATGCAACCTTTGCTCATTCTGTTCCTCTCCTCACCGCCTGATTTTCCTCTTTGTTGTCCTCTTCCTCTTCCCAATAAAGTAAGAGAGAGAGAGAGACAGACAGACAGACAGACAGACAGAGACAGACAGACAGACAGAGAGAGACAGAGACAGACAGAGAGGAGGAGAGAGAGAGACAGACAGAGAGAGCGAGAGACAGAGAGACACACACACAGACAGAATGAGACAGACAGAGAGAGGCAGACAGACAGAGAGAGGCAGACAGACAGACAGAGAATGAGACAGAGACAGAGAGACAGATCCCCCAGGGAGAGATGCCTACAGGACATCTGCACAAGGAGAAGGCCACATTGGCCTAAAGAGATCGCAGTCCTGCTGTGTCTGAGATGGTGAAAACCAGAAGCTTCTTCAGGGATCTCCTGCCTGTGTCAGGCTCCTCCCTAGCCTGAGGGCTGATGCCCAGAATGGTTATCTTTCTGCCCTTTGCTCAGTGGGTGCTGCCATCTGTCGCCACGAGCACTGTCCGGGGGGCATCTTGCTGTTCTCTGGGGTTTCTGCACCCCGAGAGCTGCCCCCGTGTGACGTCGGGCCCCGCCGCTCTCAGGCTCGAAGCAGCAAAAACGTGCCCTTGGCGGGGGCTCCTGTGTGGGAGCCGCGGCGCTGTGAATCGTCCTCGTTGGGGAATGTGGCCTCGAGCCCGTCTTCCTGTGTTCTGGCTCGTGTCCTTCCACAGCATCGTGCGCTCAGCGGCTTCCTTTCAGGAGCCGTTGAACTCGCCTAGCTCAGCCTGGGCCAGTCTTGAGCAGTCCTGGACATCCAACTCTCGGCCTATGGAAGAGGGGCAGGCGGGGCACAAAGAGCCAGAGATGGGGAGCGAAAAGCAGGAAGAGCCCGGTGCATCCGCTTCATCCTAGCTCGGTGCCAGTGTTAGGTGGTCTCTGTGCGCTCCGGCTCGTCTTGCGGACTTGGCCTCTCCCCTGCGTCTTCCAGGCGTGCACAGCTGGGGTTAATGTGTGCCTCGTGGCTTTGAGGTTTCATCAAGAGAGAAAGAAGGAACTGAAGGGACGTCACTGAGGAGCTATTTTTGGCCCACAAATTCCCTTTTCTTCCCCCTCGCCGTGGCCGTGGCACGACCCACCAGAGGTGGCCTCAGAGGGAGCCCGCGGCGGCTGGGACTCCGCTAAGGACGGGGTGGTGTAAACAGCCTCCTCCTGGCCCCTCACAGCCCCGAGTCCGGACCCAGGAAGGCCCGTGTGGAGTCCTGGCCGTCGGGGCGGGGCCATTTGCGGGTTCGAGGCCCGCCTCTGCTGCTCCTCCTGAGCGCTCCGTTTGGATGTTGAAGGTCTTCTCCAGCCGGACCGTGTGTCGTCCCCCGAGGGGTGGCTGAGGCGTGGGAGCCCCTCGGGCCGGGATATGCCCAGGTGGGCCCCTGGAGGCCTCGGGCTGGCCGCCCTCTGCCTGTCTGTCTCAGCGTGGAGGGAAGCCTGTTGGCCAGGCGCAGGCGGCCTGCTTGCTTCTCTCTTTAGCTCCTGTTGCTCATCGCACCCGCCGCGAGCTCTGCCTTCCGCCCTCAGCCTCTCCGCCATGTTGGCTCTTCCTCCGGAGGAGCCGCTTCCTGGTTACCGCCAGGCACGGCTGACGCCGTCATGACTCCGCTTGCACTATTGTCTCCGTAGAACAAGCCGCGGGAGCTCGCCGGCGGGCCGTTGGACTCCCCGCAAGGCTGCCATCTTGGCCGTGCGCAAGCCGCCATTCCGATGTTGCGCCTGGACCCGACGAGCTGCTTGACTGGCCGTGTTATTCCAACTTATTCTCTGTTCTGACATGGCAGCGATGGGCCGGATGGCTTCCGGGGCCCTTCCTGTTCTCAGCCCCGCCTCTGCCCCCTCCTCGCCTGGAGGTGGCCTCCCTGTCGGGGCAGAGCATGGGGCGGGGGTGAGCCTCCCGCGATGGCGGCTCTTCCTGTCCCCCTCATACCAGACAAGACGTGATTCCATCTCGGATCCTCCCAGCCGATGGAAGGAAAAGTAACGTCTTACTCCGGATAAGTCACTTTACCGTGGAGAGCCTCAGTTTCCTCATCTGTAAAACGACTGTCACACAATAGTTCCTACCTTACCGTCTTTGTGTAAACTCGGGGAGATTCTCCATGAAATGATGCGCAAAGCTTAAAGCCACTCAGAGAACAGTTGCTTGTTCTTGTCGCTGCCTTTCTTGTTGTTATTACTCTCAATCCTTCATTCACGTAGTAGCCTTTCGTGTCCTGGGCAAAAACTTCCATTTCTCCCCCTAAATCTTCTTTGTGGCCGAACCCTGCACAGATCCTTCAGACGTTCTCAGATAAAATGGAGCCCCCCCCCCCCCCCATCCTTTACCATTTAAAATCAGTCTTGTCTGGATAGATCCTCTTTCTTCATCTTTTCTTGAAGTGGTCCCCTGGGCTCTGCCTGGTGCTCCTCCTTTCCCAAGTCTGTGCCTCTCGGTGGCCTTGGAGAGGCTTTTTGTTGCATGGACAAAGATTTTGTTCCCTCCTTTCCCCAGACTCACCATTTTTATTCCTTTGCTACTGTCTGTCCATCCATAGACGGGCTCTTTCAATTCAGTCTTTAATTCAGTCTTTTCCTTCCTACAATTTCTGGCTTCACCCTCCTGACTCTCTGAACTTCTGGTCCACTAAGACCCCAAATTCTTTTTCTCAGGGGGTCTTTTCTCCCTTTTTAAAACTCCCTTCACCATGGACTTCCAGCCTTAGTTAACTTTTTAACACATGCACTGAAGTTCCCATCCAACGCTTATCTTTTTATTTGAGCTCCTGTTCCATTCAGTGCCCCCCTTTTTGAATCGATTCTGTCACCCGTGTGTTGCTTTTCCCTCTCGGCTTCGTTCCCTTTGAACACGCCGTTGTTGCTCTCCCTTTGAAGTCACTGGTCCTCCATGTTTAATGGCGCTTCTAAATCATCCTCTCCGCAGTAATACATGGAAATTGTCCCTCTGGTCCTTTTCCTCACATCTTGAGAGGAAAGTTTGCGTTCGCCTTTCCAGAGAGGGCAAGTGGGCTGTGGAGGGGCCCCGAGTGCCTGGCCTTTTAACACGTCCTTCCACAATTTCTGCATCTATTTCTGGGCTTTCATCGTGATCATATTCCCCGGTGGGTGGCTTCCTGTGCTCGCTCTGTCCCCTGATGGAGCAGTCATCTCCGTAAGTGTACACATTATCTGTCTGAGCTGCCCCACAAAGGCAGGGCCATGGGCACCAAGGAAATGAGGGCTCCTTCAAAGCTCCTGCGCACCAATGGCGATGACCAGACCCAGGCTTTCAAATGGGCCCTTTGGGGCTCTTTGAATGGGGCTGATACCTGCCTCCCTCTTGAGTGGGGCTTTGAACCTTTCCCACAAAGTCTTTTGTTCCCCACCGCCCGGAAATCCGAAGCCTTTGGGCAACGAAGGGAGCTGTTGGACTTGACCCCATACGAAGGCTGGGAGGGAGGATTTTAAAATTAGAAGGTGGTGTTAATAACTCATCTAGGACGTTGCCTGGATAGCATGAAGTCCTTATTCTACAGTGGGAGAAACTGAGGGATAGAAAAGCCAGAGGATGATGGACCTAGAATACAGAGGGACCTTGAAGACCATCTAGTTCAATTCCTTCATTTTGGAGATGGGTAAACTGAGGCCTGGATTTGAACTCAGGTCTTTCTGACTTCCAGCTCAGGGCTCTATCCTCCTTGCTCTGCCTGTTTTTATGGAGAGCGGGCCTGAATTCTTGTTGTCTCTGCCCACAGAGCAGACTATGAGTATGGACTCAGGGCTGTGGAGTGTGTGTTTACCGTGGCCCAGTCTGGGCTCATCTCATCATCTTCCTCCCCCTGGGCTGATGGATTCTTTCCTCACAAGAAATACCTTTTAGAAGCCCATTTCCAAGTTGGCGCCTGTTGGTTTTGGGGAAACGTTCCTATCCCAGCTGCTCTCCACAGTTCACTAGAGATTCCAACTTTGACGAAGCACCCGATGCTGGGAAGGCACTGCTGTTCCCTTTTTTGGCTTCGCGTGGAAAGCAAGCTGAGAAAAATCTCCCTGCCGTTCCCTCTCACTGCAGTGTGGCAGCCTCTCCAGAGGCAGTATTTTGGTAGACACTCCGCATTCCAGAAGCCTCTGCTTTCCATTCCCCATTTCCAGCTGAGATTGGAGTAAAAGAGGTAGAGTCCTGGCTGCCAGCTCACAACACGGAGAGGGAGGAGGAGGAAGTGCTTCTCTTCCCCAGAGCTGTGCCTTCTCCATTTCTGCCCCAACATCCAAGTCTTTCCAAGTCTGAAATCCTCCTCTTCCCTATTATCTGGATGGAAGGTGTTGGAGGAAGAATCCTAGGCCCAGAGTCCAAAGAAACAATTAGCAACCCTCCCCCAAGGGGTTGCAGGGGAGGCAGGCAGGTCCCCTTCTTTCTCTGGTCTTTTCTTGTACCATTAAGGGTTGGATAAAAGCATCCTTTGTAATTCTTGGAGCGTATGTCTCACATTACTTCCTTTCATATTGAGCAGTCCTGGAAATGGAGATCTGGGTAAAGCTTCACGCATATGGGAAGTGCAGCAGGGAATTCTGGTCTCTCTAAATGGCAAACCCATCCGCCTCCTTGAACGTGCAGCTTGCCTAACAGAGTATAATTCTTAGCTGGGAGGAAGCTCTAGAGTTTTCCATTTTTTTCATCATTAGGACAAATATTCTTCATCCAGTACCAATTTATAAGGTTGTGGATAATTGATGGAAGGGACCTTGAAAGCTGCCTAATCCAGTCCCTTTGTTTCATAAGTGGGGAAACTGAGCCTAAGAGAGGTTACGTGACTTGCCCAATTTCACACAGGTAGTAAGAAGCAGTACTGGGATTTTCTGGATTTCAGCTACCTCCAAATCTAGTTATTTTCCACCAAATTATACATTAGAATCCCAGAGCTGAAGGGGACTTTCAATTTAGTCTACCTTCTCACCTGGTCAGGTTCTCCCTGCCAATTGGTCTCCACCTTCCACCTGGCAAGGTAGTACATTACATCTGGCAACAGATGTAATTTTGAAGTTCTTCCACATGTTCTTCTCATTCTCATATGGCTGAAAGATGTTGGGACTTCACCAATGGCTCCACCATGTTGGAGAAACTCACTGAAGAGAAATCTCATGATCTTGTAAGATCCAGTAGTCTTTGATTCTCATACTTTATTACCACCTCAGCCCTCAGATTGTAGGAGGAGCCATAATTTCCAATGCCAACATTAAAGGAGGGACCCCAGGCCCAAACAATCTCTCATTCCCTGTCTCTCTACACTTTTTTGGGTCTTCTCTGACTCTCACCTTCTCCTGTCATTTAGAACCTCCTTTCTTCTTTTTGTATGTTGTCTTCTACCATTAGATATCATATTGTAAGCACCTTGAAAGCAGGGATTATCCTTCTATCTATCTATCTATGTCTGTCTGCCTATCTATCTATCTATCTACCTGTCTATCTATCTATCTATCTATCTATCTATCTATCTATCCATCTATCTATCTATCTATCTATCTATCTATCTATCTATCTATCTATCTATTTATCTATGTCTGTCTACCTATCTATCCATCTATCTATCTATCTATCTATCTATCTATCTATCTATCCATCTATCTATCTATCTATCTATGTCTGTCTACCTATCTATCTACTTGTCTATCTATCTATCTATCTATGTATCTATCTATCTATGTATGTCTACCTATCTATCTATCTACCTGTCTATCTATCTATCTATCCATCTATCTATCTATCTATTTATCTATGTCTGTCTACCTATCTATCTGCCTGTCTATCTATCTATCTATCTATGTATCTATCTATCTATGTCTACCTATCTATCTATCTACCTGTCTATCTATCTATCTATCCATCTATCTATCTATCTATTTATCTATGTCTGTCTACCTATCTATCTGCCTGTCTATCTATCTATCTATCCATCTATCTATCTATCTCTGTCTGTCTATCCATCTATCTATCTGTCTGTCTATCCATCTATCTATCTGTCTGTCTACCTATCTATCTATTCATACATACATACACCTCTACATAACACAGTATATTATATATCATGTAAATTTACTTGCATTGACTAAAACTTAAAACTTGACAAAAAATGTTTTCCAAAACTATTTCTGGTTGTTGTTGTTGATCAGGCTGGCTTGGCAGAGTGTCACCAAATTCAGTGTCCTGGCCCAGTGGCTTTATCACCCCACACCAGTTCTGCCACTAACAAACTGAACAGCATGTCGTTTTTTATCTATTGAATTTGCTCACTGCTTCCTGCTCCTCCTACAGCAGAGGAACCTTTGGCATTTGGAGTAAGATGGTTGATGGGAAAATGTATTTTTTACATTGAAAGTTCTTCAAGATCCTTGAAAAAATCAGTAAAGCAACCTGCAATTATAAGTGCTCCCTCTGTATACTCTGCTAATTTCTGCAGATACAGATACAAAAATGATGATCTCAAAGAATTTGCATTCTTTCAGGGGAGCCTGGATGGCTGTCCAGAAGACCACACGCAATGAACAAAAAGACGGTTGGGAGGTGGATGGAGGATTTGGGCAATCAAAGTGACAGCCCAGACATGATTCAGAGAAGTGAGCCACCAAAATGGTTTTGTTTTGTTTTTGACCCATGTGCCCTCTCTTTGTAGGTGAATCCTGGGAGCAAGACTCTCGAGGAGCGTCGTTCCAGTTTGGATGCAGAAATTGACTCCTTGACCAGCATCCTGGCCGACCTAGAATGTAGCTCCCCTTACAAGCCGAGATCTCAGCAGGTAGGCCTTCAACTCTCTCCTTTGTGCCATGTCTTCAGTTACCCCAAATCAGTCAATGAGGAATTCACTGATTGGAAAGGAAGGGAGGAAAAACCCCTCAATTTTCCAGCCTTTAAATTTTATTGATTGCATTTCCTCTCGGGGCAAGCGAGCCAAGTTAATGTCTCTTATTCTGCCCACATTCACAGAGAATATTCTAATGGCATGAGTAATCGCCTTTGGGGTGATGGTAGGATTTACAGCAGGATCTCATTCCAGTCTCGGAGGACTCAGGTAGTCTGTCATGCACTTAAATCAACAATATTATTAGCCGTCAGTGGTGTTGCTGTTGTGTTGACTTTCAAGCTTTCTCCTGTATTTCCATGAGATGAGCCAAATGGTTTCCCATCACTTCCTATTTTTCTCTAGTCATGCGTTATGTGTCAACCTTTCAGTGCTGACAATTCTCCATTGTCTTGTGCACAACCAGAGAGATCCCTTATCCTTTTCTCCATTCACAGTGCCTCCCAGGAACCATTCTAGGTTCATCACTGGGCTGCTGTAGAGGTGTATGATGGAACAAGGCAACTGAGTCGGTCCTTAGCTCAGCATTTCCTCAGGACCAGTGAAAGTCAGGAGACTCAGCTGCCTATAAATAGGTCCAGGGTCCTCAGAACTCTGCAGTTCAATGGAACCACTCAGACTAATCTGATTGTTCTGTGGCTGTGTTTCTCTCCTCTATTTCAATGTCTCGTTCTTGGCTCGACCCCTGATTGTCAAGTATGTCAGCTGGATAGTGTTGGAATGGGAACTGGAAAGAGTTGAAATCCTGACCCCATCTCTACTATATGACTGAGCATGTCATTTAACCCGCTTTGCTTCAGTTTATCACTTGACCAGTGAGAGGATTGGACCTGGCCCTTCAGTATCACTTGCTGCTACTAATCTGTGATCCTTTGGTCTTTCCACTATGTCTCTGGATGGAGGTTCAGTGAAACTCAGTGGTCCTGTCCCCAAATGCTCATCTTCTAAAAGATGGCATTTGCTCACTCAATAAATCCCAACATTTGATGTTGAGCAATTTCCTCCTCAGTTTTCGGTTCAAGTAGACTCCAAAGGTCTGCTCTGTGGTCATCATTCCTCATACCCCTAACAGAGCTTTAATTCATTGCATCTCTGCCTTCACATGCCCCTCAGACATGAGCAGGTTTTATTGAGAACTTATATTCATTCCCTTTTGGAAGGAAGAAACTCATCTCACACTTAAACCCTTGAAGGTTTGCCATTAACATTGTCAACACAGAGTTCAGATTTACAGCTTTTCATAAGTGAATATCGGCAAAGGATATCAGCTCTGGTGTGATCCCCCTCCTTTGGGATAATCGTTTCCTGCCATTCTCTAGAAGAGATCCTTTCTCCCACGAAGGAAGCACAGTGAGATCACCACACTGCTAGTAAAGCTCACTTAAATTAGAACATGCAGGAAATGGCAGGCGGGGAGGGGGGATGTTCTTTCTCCCTTATCTGTTCTCTATTTAGGAATTAAAGGAAAATGCTTCCTCACTTTCCTCTTGCCATAGATGGGCGCGGAGGAGTGAAGCAGTTAATGGTGGAGAGTCAACTCTTTCCTTTGAATTAGCTCTGCTCTGGTGGATTTGAATTAAATGTGTTAATATTTATTGGCTCACATAATTATATGCTATAAGGACAATAATTACACACACAAAATATTAAAAATTTGTGCCAGGAGATGATGACGTCTGTGTAGAATGTGTCGCCTTGTAATTAAGAGGGACTTGAAAAGTCCTAGAAAGGTTTCCTGTTAATGCAGATCTTTGATGTTTCCTTTTTTGATCCACGGAACATTTCAAAAATGGGTGAGTCACCTGACTATTTAAAGACAAGAGAACTGAGCTAAAATTTCTCATTAGAAAAGTGTTGATGCTTTAGAACATGCTGTGATACTGGTGTGCCTTGATATTATGTGTTCAGTGCTAAGTGCCCATTGGTAGGAAATCTCCCCTGGTACTAGGCACATTGTAGAAGAGTTCTACATCTTCTGAATGGACCAGATGCAGGATATCCATTTCATCAGCCATTACACCCAAGGTAGTCCAGGTCACAATATGGCCTTGGTGCCATCTCCACGGTAGATCTTTCATCATCTCACCTCATCATCCTGTGCGACTCTTGCCTCTGCTCTTCAGTCCTTTTGTGGCACAGTGGTTCTGCTCCTCATATTAGGTTAGTGAATTGCACACTGCATCTTCTTCTTCTTCTTGTTTGTCCATCGTTTTCCAAGTGGACTGATGATATCATGAAGATCATGTCCTGGTTCACATCAAGTCAAGTCAACTAGTTCCTATTAAGTGCTTGTTCCCTTTGTTCTAGGTACTGTGATAAACACTGGGGTCGACATAAACACTGGGGCACTAGCTATCATCGAGCCAAATGCTTGGCACCCAGTAGGCACCTAGTAAATGCCTATTGCTTTGACATGACTTGGAGAGTCACAAAGATGGCGAGTGGAGCAATGGGGCCATCGTTTGATACTTCTCTTTTGTTGATACTCATAGACACCCACTGAAATCCCCTTACCAGTCCAAGCTTGAATGATTATGTACAGCAAAGAACCTCTCTCCTCCTTAGGTCCCATGGAAACCTCCATGCCGTGGGGGTGACCAGTAGTAGAGGCAGCCCCTTTAAAGTTCTCCATGCCCCCTGAGCTAATAATATGGTGTTCTTATTACATAGATTTGCTCCTTTAAATCCATTTTCCCATGGGAAAACAGATGAAAAGGTGAGTCAACATGGCCAACTGCCCCCATTGTATCTGACATAGAACGTAGTCTCCCGTACCCCAAAAACTAGACCGAGGAAGAATTTTAGTTCCTGAAATGGGAAATGATTTTGAAACCTCTGGCCCTGGTCTACTGAGAGATTTTTGATCTGGAGGTGTCCCTCTTAGCATCATTCTGCAGCATCTATGTCTTGGAAGATCTGTGCATGGGATGGGCCCAGAGGTGAATAGGAGTGGGAGAGAAAGGTGAGTTCTTGGGGAAATTATTTTCTTTTTTAAATTCAAACCTATATTTTGAGTACCAGTATCCTCCTCACATACTATCTGCCTGTTTGTTTAACATCCGGTACTATAATTTCCAGTGCTTTAGAAATAAATATTACTAAGGGACCTTGAGGAGGCACGTGGTGGGCATGAACATCTTTTCAAACACTGGAAACCAAGACTTGTGAGGGAGATGCCACGGGAAGGGTATCTGCAATGACTTGAGTGGGCAGAGCCCAACATACAGGTCATATTTTGAGAGTGAGGACTCACATTTTCTCCATGGCAGGAGATATCCAGAAACTCCCTTCTTGGCCGGGAACACTCTCTACATGCAACCCATGGGAAGATCTAGGCATGGACAGCCATGGCTGGATGCTCAGTGGAGAGGGGGCATCTTTCACGAGAGAGCCCTTGATAATGAGATGGCCCAGGCATTAGAATATTTCAGAGCATTGCAATGTCCAGCCTCGCTCCGCACTTTCTTTGGCTCATACTTGCCCTTGAAATGTTTGAATCTATTGTAGCTCTGGCTGTGCATGTCAGGGTGAAGATTTACTGGGCTAGACCTAGGGGCAGCTTTCTTGTAGAATACCAGAGGTTACCTGTTGTTTTGGGAGGTCTTTGGTTGTCCCTGACTCCTGTAGGTAGACTAGCCCTAGGCTGTGTAGATGCCCATAACCAAATGGGAGGCTCTGGGAAGAGCTGAGAGCGTGGAGCCAGGGATTGCCAAGAATCCCAGAACCCAGGTGCCTAGACTTCCTCTGGGGACAGGAGGAGGGATGTAGAAAAGAGCTTGGGCTCTGGTCCTGAGCAAGCCCCTGATCAATTTGTGGAGGTGTTGACTGAAGCCCCAACAATCACAAAACTTGAGCTAGAATGATCATACAGATCATTTGGTTGACCCAAGTAATTTTATAAATGAAAAAACTGGCCTGAGAGGAGAAAGGGCATTCTGTGGTTACATGGTGGGTAGAATATCCAAGATCTTTCTACTTACATGATCCTTACCTTGCAAAATATGAATATTCTTTCTTTCTTTCTTTCTTTCTTTCTTTCTTTCTTTCTTTCTTTCTTTCTTTCTTTCTTTCTTTCTTTCTTTCTTTCTTTCTTTCTTTCTTTCTTTCTTTCTTTCTTTCTTTCTTTCTTTCTTTCTTTCTTTCTTTCTTTCTTTCTTTCTTTCTCTCCTCTCTTTCTTTCTTTCTTTCTTTCTTTCTTTCTTTCTTTCTTTCTTTCTTTCTTTCTTTCTTTCTTTCTTTCTTTCTTTCTTTCTTTCTTTCTTTCTTTCTTTCTTTCTTTCTTTCTTTCTTTCTTTCTTTCTTTCTTTCTTCTCTCTCTCTCTTTCTTTCTTTCTCTCTTTCTCTTTCTTTCTTTCTTTCTTTCTTTCTTTCTTTCTTTCTTTCTTTCTTTCTTTCTTTCTTTCTTTCTTTTCTTTTCTTTCTTTCTTTCTTTCTTTCTTTCTTTCTTTCTTTCTTTCTTTCTTTCTTTCCTTTCTTTCTTTCTTTCTTTCTTTCTTTCTTTCTTTCTTTCTTTCTTTCTTTCTTTCTTTCTCTTTCTCTTTCTTTTTTTTTCTGTCTTCTAAAACTGGTGGCTGCATGAAGAATTGAAAGAAGGACTTCTTTAAACCTTTGTGGGAAAAGGTTCTAGAGAATCTAATTTCATTTTGTTCCTGTTATTATGGACCATCATTGAATATACTAAGTCTCTTGTTCCATGGAGGTTCTTGAAAATTCCCCAGATAACCTGTTGACTGGATGGTGAGTTGGATATAGTTTAATAACCCAATTTCCTTTCCTTGACCGTCAATACAATGATAGGCATTACTTACCTTCTGCTTCCTGCCCCTGGTTTTCCTGTCACTAATTCTCTACTTAGGTCTGTGATACTCTGACTTTGAAAGCTGCTCCTTGAGTGAGGCATGATCATTTCTAATGTAGAAGTCACTCTGAATGCTTTACTTTTGGTAGGCCCACCCTTTTCCTTTTCCCAGTGGCAGCAATATGAGAATCCTATCATACCTGCATCCTTTCATAAATATTCACTAGAACATAGAAGCATTCAAGGAAGCAAAGCCCACATTCTTCTGTCAGGAGGTGTTAGTGAGAATAACATATTTCAGATTTTTTATGGAACAAAATTTTTTCCATATGGGACATTTTTTTTTTCAGTATTGCCTGGCTGAATACCTCATAATCTGGGCCCCATCAAAAAATTGTGTATGTGTGTGGGAGAGAAATAATGAATACATTTTAATGGGAGCTAAAAAGCAAATAGCTTAGCAAGTGTCGTTTCTAGTCTAGTACAAACACGCCATCACAGGAAACAACCACTATATTTAAGGAAACTGAGTCTGAAAGTAAATCATTAAGTGACCTGCTCAGGATCACTCAACCAGTAAAGATCTTTGACCAGGTTATAATTCAGGCCTTCCTTTCTCCAAATTCAGCACTCTATTTTTTTATAGCACCAAGTTGAATGTATTATTACTTTATTATTGTGCAGGTGAGATATCATGATGTTCCCAAATGGGCCTTGATGTCCTTGTTGACCAGCATGATTGATGAATAATATTGTGATGAAATCACTAAAAATATCCCTAAAATAATAGTACTTTTCTATATCTGAGTGAATTAGCTTATTTGAGCATCTGAAAATTCAAGCTTCCAAATAAAAGCAATGAAATAATGAGAAAAGAGGTGAGAACAAAAGGAGTATTGATGCTGGGGGGCCTCCTCTCCAAAAGAGAGACAACACACACAAAAGCAGTCTTAGCTAAACCATTCGCCTGTTCTGCCAAATAGGACCATTTTGGTCCTGGATACTCTTATTACTTCTTTAGGAGATTTAGACCTTCCCATCTCTAGGAACTGAAGACCCCTCTCCAATGGAGGCCAAGAATTCTGCCATATTGGAAGGTCAAAGGGGACATGAATCTTGCCTTGCTCATAAAGAGGAAACTTTCTCCTTATATAGTCAGATGATGGGGCTATTTTCCTTGAACCATGTCACAGTGGGTGAAACCCTACCCCGAGGGTCTCTGGGGATTGACCAATATAAGTTCTTAATATTGCCCAGAATGGCCGTCCAGGCCACCCATTCCATGAGTCGTTAGATCTCTGTCCATCCTTTGAAGGCACATCCTTGCTCTTTTTGAGTCTCATCTGAAGACTTTAGACCTGGAAACGTTGGTCTGACTTTTTGGGTCAGGAATCGCCCCATGAACGTGTTTGTAGGCGTCCTTTCAGAGTAGGGGTTACTCGGGGCGCGTGTTCGGTGCCAGCTTCCCGAGTGTTGTCTTTGCTGTGTGGCTGCCAGCACTCAGCTCGGGCTCTTCACTCCCAGCCAAGTCCTCCTGGCCTCCTTTTGAAATCAGCTCTGAAATGATCCGTGAAAGGGCCTTTAGTAGGGCTTCGTGTGGGCTCAGGACGGGGGCACCCTGCCCTGGGGTCAGACGCCGGGGCCTCCCTGGCCTTTCTCCTTTGGGGCACCATTGTCCAGCGCGCCCCGGCTGGGGGAAGCGCTGGCGGGGCTGGCGGGTCATTCCTTTGTCACTGCATCTTTGCTGTTTCATCCCTTCTTGTCGTCCAATAGAGGGATGAAACTGCTGAGCCCCTTCCAATCATGCTGAAAATTAGAGCTGCTTGTTGTAGGGGCCGGGAGAAGAGGATGCTTTGGATGCTGCTGCTTCCAGCGTCCCCTCGGCCTCTCCTTGGGGGGCCTTGAGCAGGGCTGCCTCCGTGGCATTGATCACTGGCCTGGGCTTTGGGCATCCCCCAGGGAATCCTTGGAGGCTGCAAAAGGCTAAGTGTATCCCCCTCTTGGTTCTCCACCATTTCTTTTTTTAACTGTCACCTTCCATCTTGGAATCAATACAGTGTGGTGGCTACCAGGTAGAAGAGCGGTCAGGGCTGGGCTGTGGGGGTGCAGTGACTCGCCCAGGGTCACCCCACCGGGAAGCGTCTGAGGCCAGCTTGGAGCCTCATTCAGCCACAAACCCATTCCTTGGCCCAGTGTCCGATGGGCGAGGAAGTGAGTAGAGCCGCTTCAAGCCATCCTGCTGCTCCTTCCCAGGCTACGATGCTGGTTCCTCTCTGCACTCTCACTGCCGCCGTGCACTGGACTCCCAGAGTTCTGGACCTGGCACTGAGCCACGAGGCCCAGGCCCAGGCGGACTTGGTCTTTGTGAGCAGTGGAGCAGTGAAGAGCAGAGCTGGGACTCGCAGTCAAGCCCTGCTTGTCCAGCTTCTAAGCGTGGATTCATCACCTCTTTCATCTGGGGTTCTGGGTTCAGAATGTGCTCCTCGGCCCGGAAAGAACTCCCCCTGCTTGAATGGCACCGCCCCTCTGGGGAGCTGAGAGCCGGGTCAAAGCTCGTCTCCTCAGACAGCTCAGCCCAACAGCCGCCCCGTAGAGATGAAGAGCTGTATTTGCATGCCTGTGTGTCACCCTGGAGGGAGAGGGAAACCGAGGCAGAGGCCCGGCAGAACCGCCGAGCTGAATGCAGACAGACCCGCCCTGAGCACGTTCCAGACACGGAGAACCAAGCCATGGCGCGGAGATTCCCGAAGACATGTCAGCTCCTGAGAGCCCTTGCTGGATTGCTCGCACTCGCAGTATTGGGAAGCGGATCCTGTTTTAGAAAAAAATAACCAACTTTAATTTTCATATCACCCGCGTTTCTTACTCTGTACCCCCTTTCTCTCCTCTACCTAAAAACAAATTCTAAATGGGTGAAGAATTCACACAGAAGAACTAAATTGCACAATAATCAAGATTCCCGTATGTACTGTTCCAAGCCACAGTTCCCCATTGATTTGAAGAAGGTCTTAATGTACTTGTTCCTCTCCCTCTCTCAGTGTCTCTCTGTCTCTCTCTGTCCCTCTCTGTCTCTCTCCTCTCCCTCCCTCCCTCCTCCCCCCTCTCTGTTTCTCTCTCTGTCTCTCTGTCTCTATCTCTGTCTGTCTCTCTCTATCTATCTCTGTCTCTCTCTGTTTCTCTGTCTCTGTCTCTGTCTCTGTCTCTGTCTCTGTCTCTGTCTCTGTCTCTCTCTCTCTCTCTCTCTGCCTCTCTATGTCTCTGTCTTTCTCTGTCTCTCTCTCTCTCCCTCTCTCTCTGTCTCTCTCTCTCTCTGACTTTCTCTACCTCTCTCTCTGTCTTGGTCTCTGTTGCTCTTTTCTCTCATTGAACTGATCGTCAAACAAGACATTCCGCTTCAGGAAACAATCAAGAAAGGGGTGAAGGCGTGGGGATGGGGAGATGATGATCTGGAAGGCCTGTCTTTGTGCTGTGCTAATTCCAAGGACCTTTTCTTGTTCTCTCTGGAAAGCCAAAAGTAATGCCGAGGTGGGAGTAATGTGTTTATATTATTATTCTTGCTATTATTGCTATCATCTTTGTTGTGGTTGATGCTATTTTGGTTACAGAATGCATTTCCAGAATTTGTTGACTAGTCTTCACCCTGTAAGTAAATAACCCCGTAAGTAGGCGTCCCAAGGTGAATCTCTTATCCCAAGACACTTTGTGCACTAAAAACTGTAGCAATAATCATCGATTAAAGGCTCTGCCATTCAAGCAGACTCCATTATGTTGAAACTTGGAAAGTACAGAAGAAAAGTAGTCACTGATATTTTGTAACATAGACACAGAAGCACTCGAAGGCATCAGGAACATGGGTTTAGGGCTTACAGGAAGGACTTTAATTGTGCCCAGGACAATGGAAGGAATGTTTTTGGTGGAGCAGACTTGCAGGTGCACCTTGGGGCAGGTATCTTTCATCTCTTGGATTCTGATTTTTTGCCTTCTAGAAAGAGTCTAATCAGGGAGAAGAAGGGCTCTCGTCTTTCTACCTTACTTCCTTTCAAGTTCTCCATCTGCCCTCTTTGTGTCCTGACTCTGCTGCTTGGCTGGACCCCGTTCATGGCATCCGGGCACCAGATTCTACATTGCTCAGGTTGAGAACAATACCATTTTTCCATGGGCAGTTTCTCAAATGATTGTGGATTCCTCATGATCCCAGCAGAGTCAAGGGATAACATCTTCACGGAGTTCTTCCAGGGACCCACTTTTGTGTATATTTCAAGAATTTTGGAGATGTGTGATTTCATCCGTGAATGCTATATCCACCAGTCAGACAGGGAGCTCTTCCATCTTAGTAGATGAAATATGGTGCACCCATTGGTGATCATAGGCTTGCAGAATTTGAGCAACAAGGCAACGGAGAGGTCATCTAGTTCACTTTTGTCCTTATACAAGATGATAAAAGGTGATCCTGAGGAGATAACTCACTTGTCTAACGTCGCGCAGATAGTAAGGGCAACTTTGAATCTGTGTTCTTTTTCTCCAAATCCCATGCTCTTGTAATCCATTGTTGGTTCTGTGGATCATCTCCTTTCTGCTTGGTAGAACTTGCTAAAGCTTGGGGTAACCTGGCGCACGTAGCCCTTGAGCCGCAAGACTTCTCAGTGATGAGATCTCAGGAAGGGGCTTCAGCTGAGACTTTTTCCTTGAACTCTAATCCAACTCCAGCAGAGGCAGAATGGCGGACGTCTCCTGGTGGGTTTTTCAGGTTTTTCAGATCTTTTTTGGAGAAGACTTTTTCCCCAGATGTGAACTCCAACTGAAAACCAGAGCCAATCCTATGAGTGACCTGATTTCTCTAGTATCCCTTCTTGTTGGGTTGCCATCATATACACTAGCAAATATTACATTAGCTTCCTCATGCCCCTCCATAGGCCTTTTTACCCATTTTCCAATTAGTGTGTCTTCCAGTGTGATACAGCTCTAGTTGGAGAAGTTTAGCGGATGCTCAAATCTCCTACTTCCGTTCTCCTGCACTAAGTTAATTCCTTCCAGCAGAATATTCTAAACAAAACAAACCACCACCACAAAGCCTGAAACATTAGGGACAGCTATGAAGTGGCATAAATGGCCCAGATTTTTGCAGTGAGATGTACCTCCTTGTTCTAGACTGGTAGAAGAGGCTTCAGCTAGAACATACCTTGAAGCTAATGGCCAACCAAACATTTCATGAACTTTGGTCCTCATCCCACACTTGGAACTGTACCTGGAACTTCTGGGACGATGAGAGGTCCCTGTATTCAGAGTAGAAAAGAATCCCAGGACTTTGGGACATGAGAGTCTATGGAAGGAGATACCCAGTACCTCACCCTTAGACAGAAAGACCAAGACCCCATCCCAGTGCCACTATCTTACCCTGGCGTAAGATATTTATGGAAGCAAATAGGGAAGGGCAGAGGATGGGCATGCAAGCGATGATGATGATGATGATGATGATGATGAAGATGATGGTGATGATGATGATGATAGAGTGAGGATGATTGTGGTCAGGGACATTAACAACAAAAACAGGTGAAAGGTATCACCTTCCTTTTTTAACTCTGTGCTGACTTATTGTTGAATTCACTTGTTTTTGGTCAGGAGAGTGTTGGCCAGCTCTTTCCATTCTGGCCTTCTGGGATAAAGTGTCACAGCCCCACCCTAGTGATTTGCACCTGTAAAGAGAACTCTCAGGGTTACCATTTCCCCTAGTTCTGGGGTAATGAACACTCCCCAGCCCCAGCCCCCCTGTGCCAGCTCTTGCCTCTTTGTTAAGGAACACGAGGACTTTTTCGTCAATTCATGCCTCCTATGTTGCAGAGTAAATATTGATGTCTGCAACGATGATAAAAAGCAAATACAGCATTATAAATTGCTTTCTTCACTCATTCTTTTCTTCTCTCCCTCCCCAACTCTCCACCCTCCTGGCAAATAATCCAAACCCTGTCATTTAGTTGTTCATGCATTTGAGACTTCTTATATAATGGGAGATTTGGTTAAACCAAAGGAGCAAAAGAACAAGGGTTTTATTTTCTTCTGGCTGGCATGATGCCCTCGAGGTCAGCGCCACAACAACATATGGGAGACAATAAGCGATTGGGTATCCTGCATCCTGGATGCATAGCTGGATGCTAAATGATGGGGGGAGGCAGGGTCATGGATTTTTTGAAGTTGAAACATTGTCCAAGGCTGCACAGTGGACACGAGGCACCATGTCTGCCCTGATCTCATTGTGGCAGGTCCTGGACTCTGACCTAGTAGCACCCTGCCAAAGCCAGTTTAGCTCAGGGCTAGGCTTGAACTAGAGAAGCTAGGTGGCTCAGGAGTTGGGCTTGGAATCAGGAAGACTCAACTTCATGAGGTCAAATCTGACCTCACTTACTAGCTGTGTGATCCTGAGCAAGTCACTCAGTCTTGTTTGCCTCAATTTCCTCAAATGTAAAATGGTCCAGAAGAGGAAATAATAAACTATTTTAGGATCTTTGCCAAGAAAACCCCAAATAGGATCATGAAGAGTCAAATCATACCAGAAAAATTATTAAACACCACAAGAAATCCCAATATATTATTACTTTAAAAAAAAATGTGGTTTCTTTCTCCAAAGGAACCAAGGTCTCAATCTGAACTTTGAAGGTGCCTGGCAAGCCAATCCATTATATTCTATAAATATTTGAAATGAAACTTCCTGTTTTCTGGCACAAATAGGAGTTTGATTCAATTAAGTAATGTTCATAAAAGGTTGAAATATGATTTGCTCTGCAGTTCCAATGGACAAGACATTGGAGGAGGGCACCTAAGTATTTATGTGTGCTGGAATGTTGGAAGCATTTTTACCTGCTTACTATGAGTGGGTAAATAACCAGCCCTCTCTGGGTCCAGTTTATCTGTTTGTGAAATGATAAAGTAAACATTCACGTGGTTTCTTCCCACTCTAATATTCCTTTGCTTTTGGCATGAAAAAGGTGGCTTTTGGAAATCCATCTGCTTTGAGATACTCTGAACTAAACCATCTTCAACTGAGATCTGAGCCCAAGGTTGCTTTTCAACATTCTTGCTCTCCCTTGACCCCCGTTAGTGCCTCCTTGGCTCTTTTGTTAGCTCTTCCCCAGATCTCTTCTCTTGTGGGCTCCCCGAGGCAGGCATTTGAGTTTTATTTGACTCTCTTGATTCCACAGCATCATGCAATCATCACAGTCAGAGGTTGTCATTTGGGTTTTCTATGCCAACACACACCAAATAAGGAAGGGCAGCATATGCACTTATTCAATGTGAGACACTGCCATATATATATATATATATATATATATATATATATATATATATATATATATATATATATATATATATATATATATATATATATATCCCTTACCTTCTATTTTAGAATCAATACTAAGTACCGGTTCCAAGGCAGAAGAGTAGTAAGGGCCAGGCAGGGTGGTTAAGTGACTTGCCCAGGGTGACACAGCTGAGAAGTGTCTGAGGCCAGATTTGAACCCAGGACCTCCCATCTCCAGACTTGGCCCTCCCTATACTAAACCACCTAGCTTCTCCTGCTGCCCTAGATTCTTTTGGATGATGATGTCTAGAGGTGAATTTCTGGTACAGTCAGTCTTGCTTGGTTGCTGCCAATTTAATTATCAATGCATCTTGGAATGTCATTTAATTGCATCATGAGAGACATCCTACCAGCTGATGGCATCCTCCCCCCTTCCTCAATCACCTTGAATTTTACAAAAAATCTTAATTCATTTTGGCTAGTTTGCTTAATTAAATTTCTGATCAAGAGTTGGAGCTCTTTCATTCTCTGTCTCTGCATCTTCAGTGTCTGTAGCAAAGCCTGGCACAAAGTGGGCAGAGATTAGAGGTATTTGACTGAAATATGTACACATTACGTCCTCTGATGGAGTGTAAGCTCTTTGAGAATAGCACCTGCTCCTTTTTTTGTCTTTGGATTATTAGCACATTGTAGGTGCCTATTCATTCTGCTGATTGATTGCTAAATTGTGATAGATGTGGGTATGTGTATAGACACACTGATTTCTGAATGTGTATGTCTAGATGTACCTTGGATCCGGTTACATGGGAATTATGTATCCATATGTGGGTAGGAAGATAAATAGCTAAAATGAGGGGGGGGGGGATGGAGAGAGAGAGAGAGAGAGACAGACAGACAGACAGACAGACAGACAGACAGCATGGATGGAGAGAGAGATATATAGAGAGATGGATGGATGGATAGATAGACGGATAGATAGACAGGCATGCAGGCAGATATATATATATATATATATATATATATAAAGAGAGAGAGATGGATGGATGGATGGATAGATAGATAGACAGATAGATAGATAGACAGATAGATAGATAGATAGATAGATAGACAGACAGACAGACAGACAGGCAGACCGATATATATATATAGAGAGAGATGGATAGATAGAGTGATAGATAGAGATAGATGGATGGATTGATCAATAGATAGATAGATGATAGATGGATGAATGGATAGAGATAGATAGAGAGAGAGAGATAAATAGGTTCCAGGTTCCCCTCACTCCACTGAGCCAGCCAAGGTGAAACAAAGACAGAGAGTGGCTTGGAGTAAGTCACTAATCTCTGCGGTTTGGGAATGAGACTTTCCCTTTGCCTGGCCTGGGGAATTCCTGGTAAAGAAATCCTTCCAGTGGAGATTTTAGACAGGAAATCTTACTCTGCCTCCCCGCTTTTAGTCTTAAAGCTCTCCTCCTGCAGCCTCTCCTAAGACGAGCCCTTTCCAGCCTTCTTTCTTCTTAGCCTGCCTGTTGGCCCTCGCTTGGTGCCCAGAACGCCACGCGCCAGACCCCCGACCAGTCCCCTGGGGAGGTGATTCCATGCCATGCGTGCCGTCACTGCGATGTCGGGGCTCCTCTTCTACCCTATGGCCTGCATCAGTTCAAGCCTTCGTTGCAGCCCCAAAACAAGAGCTCGCTGGTCTTTTCACTCCCACCAAGAATAAATCTAGTATGGAAACAGCAACGTACATTTGAAAAGGAACCCGAAATACAGGCTGGAAAAAGCAACCCAAACTGCCTGTAATCCAGAACCATTATGAGAAGGAAAAACCCTTGGAAGATGGCCCTGGAGAGCCTCCTGTTCAGACCAACAGGCCCTGCCAGCGATGGGAAAGAAGACGGTCACTGAATTCACAGGGGCCCAACTAGGCCGACATCCACCCTCGTGGAAACGCTCCTTAGGAGAGATCCCAGCAACAGTGCGTGCAGAGCATCGGTCCTGAGCTCCGAGGAACTGGGCTTCCTGAGGGATCTCTGCGGAAGAGCTTCTCCTGCTCTACTTCCCACTGCTGGCCCTTTGTACAGGCCCTTCTTGACTCATTCCCCAAAACCCTCCTTTCGTCCCCCCGTCATGGGGCATCCCTTGTTCATTCCTCGTCCGTCGACGTTCCACTTCCCTTCACGGGCCATTTCCTCAGCCTCCTGGGGCTGCCCGTCCTCCTCTCCCTCTCCAATTCCTGTGTGATTGTGTTCGCCCTGAAATATGTGTCCACATGCATAGAATCTCTTTATTCCTCTGTGATAGAACCTCCTTTCCTGGAGGACAGCAGCTCTCTTTGGATGTCTTTAAATCACCAGCACAGGGCCTTCCACCAAAGGAAAGCAAGGACTTATTAAGCACCTACTATGGCCTGCGAAATGTGATAAGCTTTGGGAATAAGCCATGTTCCTGTACTCAAGGACTTTTAGTCAGTCTAATAGAGGAGGTCATCTGCTCACAACTCTAACAATTCTGTCTTTCCTTCCTTTTTTCCTTTTTTTCTCTCTCTTTCCTTCTCTCTCTCTCTCTCTCTCTCTTTCCTTCTCTCTCTCTCTCTCTCTCTCTCTCTCTCTCTCTCTCTCTTTCTCTCTTTCTCTCTTTCTCTCTTTCTTTCTTTCTCTCTCTCTCTTTCTCTTCTTCTCTTTCTCTTCTTTCTCTTCTTTCTCTCTTTCTTCTCTCTTCTCTCTCTTCTCTTCTCTCTCTTTCTTTCTTTCTTTCTTTCTTTTCTTTCTTCTTTCTTTCTTTCTTTCTTTCTTTCTTTCTTTCTTTCTTTCTTTTCTTTCTTTCTTTCTTTCTTTCTTTCTTTCTTTCTTTCTTTCTTTCTTTCTTTCTTTCTTTCTTTTCTTTCTTTCTTTCTTTCTTTCTTTCTTTCTTTCTTTCTCTCTCTCTCTCTCTCTCTCTTCTCTCTCTCGTCTCTCTCTCTCTCTCTCTCTCTTTCTTTCTTTCTTTCTCTCTCTCTCTCTCTCTCCTCTCCCTCCCTCCCTGCCTGCCTTCCTTCCTTCCTTCCTTCCCTCCTTCCCTCCTTCCTTCCTTCCTTCCTTCCTTCCTTCCTTCCTTCCTTCCTTCCTTCCTTCCTTCCTTCCTTCCTTCCTTCCAATGATGATGTTCCTATTCTAGAGGACTTCAGGGGTCCCCAGGGATGGGTGTTGGATTGGAGCCTGGAACGGTCCCTTTGGGAGAGCCTCGAGCGAGCACCAAACATTTCTGTACGGAGGGAACAGGCTTCCCTCGTGCTGTATATCAGACCGTCCTCGTCTGCAGGGCTTCCAGGTGCTCGTTCGTTCCCCAGAGATCTGCCCCCAGCTGCGTAGGGGCCTTTCCGGGCCTCCTGTGCCCTTTGGCTTTCTTCATGTAGCCCGAGAACGCCTCAGCAGCATCATGAGGTTGTTGAGGGGCGGGCAGTGCCTTAGAGGAGTCTCAGCCAGGCCTCATTCCCATTTTACAGATGGGAATAATGAGGTGGAGAGCAGGACAGACTTAGCTCACTGCAGAATCCAGGATCTGAGCTCAGGGCTTCTGTTCTGGGCCCAGAGCTCACGTCCTAGCTGGGCTCCTCCCATCTTTAAGGTGCCTACTATGCGCCCACTGTTTTTGCCACACTCTGGGGCTACGAAGACGGAGTTCACAATAATCCCTGTCTGACACAGCTCATGTTCTCAGGGGGACAATGACAGCTAACATTAGAAATGTGCCAACAGCTCTATCACATGACCTCCTTTGGGCCTCCCCTACACTCCTGGGAGGGAGGTGCTATTATTTTCACCATTTTACAGTTGAGGAAACTGAGGCAGACCTGTTAAGTGACGTTCCCCAGGTCTCACAGCTTGTAAATAGGTGAGGTCAGATTTGAACTCGGGGTCTTCGTGAGGGCAAGGCCGGCTCTTTCTCCATTTCCTAGCTGTCACTGTGTGACGTTTTGGCTCAGGCAGAGGTGACTCTTCATGCAGAACGTCTTCCTCCTCCCGGAGATGCGTGTCGAGTGGCCCAGAGTCTCTGTTGAGCCGAGAAGTGGTCCGGGATGTTGGCTGCCGACCCCGCGATGGAGGAGCCCTTCTGCCGGCGCCGAGTCTTCTCTGTGGAAACACCGTCCCGCGGCCACGTGACCTCGGCCAGCAGAGCCCAGCCGGGAGGCTCCCTGGGCCTTAGGGGCGCCCCAGGCCATCCGCGGGCATGAACTCACTTAAAGGGAATGAGAAGGTCCTTGGGGGCCCTGTCCGAGCTGCGCACCCTGCGGGGAGGGCCAGGGAGGCAGCCCCGCTCCGGGTGCTAATGGTGACAGATTCCAGGAGAACCTGGCGACGCGGGCCGCCCCAGCTCCTTCCCATGGACCGCCCCGGACGCCTTTCCTGCCCCCGGCTGTCTCCTCAGCCCAGCTGGGGTTTGGAGCCCGTTAGGGACGTGCAGTGAGCCCTCGGGCACGATGAAGAGGCGAGCCGAGTTCTTCTCCATCCCACGCGCACAGAGCCCTGGAGTCTGCAGAGACTCCTCGAGAAGAGCGAGGACGCCCTCCTGGAGGCACCCCCCAGAGCCTCAGCAGCAGCCCCAGCCAAGGGACCGAGCCGGGAGGAGTCCGTACGGCCCCCGACGAGCCCCGACATCCGCCCAGGAAAACGCCTCTGCGTCCAGGCGGCGTCTCCAGACCTCCTGATCTGGAGGCTTTTCAAAAGAGAGAGTGCCGAATCTTCTACCTGCAAGGAGTGGACAGCTCTCCAGAAGTCAGTTGTTCAGCCAATGAACACATTTATCAAACACCTTCAGGGCTCAGGCACTTTCCTGGGGCCCCCAATGCAAAAGTGAACCCCACTCTGGCAGCTTTCAGTCTCTGTCTCTGTCTCTCTGTCTCTCACTCTGTTTCTGTCTCTCTCCTCTCTCTCTCCTTCTCTGTCTCTCTCTCCCTCCTTCTCTCTCTCTCTCTCTCTCTCTCTCTCTCCCTCTCTGTCTCTCCCTCACTCCCTCTCTCTCTCTGTCTCTGTCTGTCTGTCTGTCTTTCTGTCTCTTTCTCTCTCTCTGTCTCCTCTCTCTCTGTTTCTCTCTCACTCCCTCTCTCTCTCTGTCTCTGTCTGTCTGTCTTTCTGTCTGTCTCTTACTCTCTCTCTCTCTCTGTCTCCTCTCTCTCTGTTTCTCTCTCACTCTGTCTCTGTCTCTCTGTTTCTCTGTCTCTATATATTTATATATGCACACACACATTTATGTATCTATATAACGGATGTATAATATACATACCTACATCTTTTACATCTCTATATCATAATTTTATTCAATGGCTCAGACCATGATATGTGGGCACTGCTAGGATGCTGATTTCTAACAAACCCAGGCCTGATCCACCAGAGTTAAGTCACCGGGATCTATGAGGCTAATATTAGATGTCAGCCCATTCTGCTAAACCCTGGGGTCCCCTCTCTCTGCCCCCCAAAAAGAGGAGAGCCACAGCCCCTGCTCTATGGCCTTCACAGCCTGTGGAGTGAGCTATTAAGGGTAATTCTCTCTGGGCTGCCCGTTGTCTTCCGGCCTCTTGTTCAGTTCTCAGGAGTATCCCCATCTGCATGATTTTTCTTCTTTCTTTCATCTGATAGCCTTCCCGGACACAATCCTCTGTCTTCTACGAGTTCTTTTTCTCCCAATTTGAGGAGGAATAATAAAAACAAGAACTCTAGAGATCATTTGTTGGCTCTTTCTCATGGAGATCACCATTACTTGGCTATGGGGATTCCATTTGCTCTGTCGAGAATTTTCTTGCCCCAAAGACCACTTGATCTATGGTTGGTCTGAACTCATAACTAGGAATAGCTGAATTCAAATCCTCCTTCAGATACTTCCTGAGTAATGTGAGCATAAACCAGTCATGTAATCCCTCTGTGACTCAGTTTCTTCTTTTGTAAAATGAGCGGTTGCAAGTCAGTGGCTTTAATGGCCTCTCTGGTTCTTAATCCCTTGAACTCATGATCTTCCTTGCTCTTTAGTGGTTGTGGATTTAAAATTTCCCCATGATTTCTTTAGTGTATTCTGTAAAGTGCCCTTTTCTTAGAGCCTGGCTTTCACCACAAGTGACCATTTCTGCTGTCCGCTGACCCATGGGACATGTCTTTGTATTTTAAAGATTCTGACAACCTCAGCCTAGCAGAAATGAAAATGTCACTCAGAGAAGTTGTCCTGGTTAGCAGATGGGCCTCAGCTCCATCCAGGTGGTCTCTCCAGAGGAGGTTTCACAACGCAATCGACTGCAGATTTCTGCAGCTTAAAATGAATCCTCCTCCTCCAAAGCACTTCCCCATCGATTGATTGAGGTGGCCCTGCTCCAGAAGCCTCTGCCTTTTCCTTGGGTTCCTGAGCACTTTGGGGGGAGCTACTGTCAAGAACTCCTTCAATTGGATTTCCTTAGTTTAGTTTTTTGGTTTTTTTTTTCCTGAACTAGATGCTTCTCATGCTCAGATATTTTAAGGAGCCGTCACTTTATTAAATGGAGGGGTTTGTTGTTGTTGTTTTTTTATTTCGTTTTTACAGATGGGCAACATATGGAAGCTAAATCCATTAAAATTTTCTGAAACAACTTTGCAGATATGTTTCTCCGTCAAATATCGATGATCACGTCAGTCCAGGGAGCTGTGCTCCACTATACGATGCTATCAGACTTGAATCGAAACAAGTTCTTGTTGACTTAGAAAACGACAAGTTAACGTTATCCCTGTTGATATCTTTTAGCATTATTATTGTTGAATTCATTATTTCCCAATTCTATTTCCACTTGTCTTGGCCTCCCTTGGGAGTTTTGCAGCCAGTGCTGTGAGTCTGACACCTCTGGGTAGCCATCGAATTTCTTCAGCACCCTGAATGCTCGGGGCTCCATCTCCTCTAAGGCACGTTCTGTGAGCTGAGCCTCCCGTCGCTCTTGCCAATCCTTTATAGGCTGTCTGCTTCAGCAAAGGTCCCAGTCTGCATTGGTAAAGGAAGTTGCCATCCGTGGAAGTTTTGTTCTACCAGTGACGTTGGGTCTCTGAGTCAGACAACTAGAATGAGGTAAACCGTGTGAGCTGGCTGCCTTCACAGGGTGGTTGTGAAGGTCTAGTAATGGGACCTGAAGATGTTGGAACTGCAAGTCACCCTCTACAGCGTCTTGTTCGAGCACTCAAGCTCCCTCTGGACCTTGTTTCCTCATGGTAGCAAGAAGGCTTAGGCTTGACCTCTTCTAGAGTCCCTTCATGCTTGATGGGGTCAGTGATTTGGAACCATTGAGGAAAGGAGTGTCCATTGAGCCATAGCCAAAGCCTGGTCTACTTGAGGATTATTTCCTCAGCAACATGACTGCATGGGTGACATCCGTTTCCTGGTGCCTTTATTTCCCCATCTAGCAAATGGTTGATCCCCATGTCTCCCTTTCTCAGATGTCTGTTGGACAGTTCAGATTCTACATTTTGCTTTTTATATTCGATCTATGAATTGTGTTCTGTGTTCGGCAACCAGCTCAGCCAGGGGTGACTTGTATGCCCTTGGACGCCCGCCATTTTCCCCTGATTTCCTCCCCTGTCAATGATGATAATAGTATTAGCACTGCCTACGCTCTGGGGTTCTCACAACACTGGAAGCCTGTTAGAACAATGCATTCTTCACTCAGTTTCCCGAGTCACTCTAAGGCGGGTGTAGACGCACCTTTGATGTCATTCTTTGTGTTCTGGTCCATTTTGGCCATCTGATGATGACGGTGGGCCCGGTGCCAAGGATACGTGAATGGATTGTACCATTTATTGAACCAAACCAATGATTTAAACAACAGCTTCTTCAGAAAGTCCCCTGGATAATGGATCTCGATGGCAGAATTTCTAGGGATGCCAGGCTTCGCGAGAACAGTAAAGAACTGGGCCAAGCCAATGCCTCACCGTCCCAGTGTCATTGGCGTCTTCCATGGTAGAAGCCGTGGAGTTGGTGGACCACTTAGGAAAAAAGGAAATGGCTTCAGAAATTCAGTTCTAGGAAGGGTTAGTTTAACTCTTAAGAGATTCATAGATCTGTGACTAAAAGGGAACTTGGAGATTCTCTATTACAGGGAGGATGTTTGGGGGACAGAGAGCTGGCCTCTTCGCCTCCTCTTCTCAGCCTTTTGACTTCCTTCGAGGGCCAGCTAACATTCTTCCTTCTCTGCAAAGCTTTTCCGCATCCATCTCATGCCTTTTTCTCCCCTTCATGCTGCCCAGATCTTGCCTAAGTAGAGTCTGTGGCATGTTGCCTCCCCCATTAGACTGTGAGCTCCCTGCACAGGGACTGTTCTAGGACCATTCCTTTGTGCATAGAGGAAATACTGAATGACTGTTTGTCCGTTTGCCTTGTAAGATAAACTTGGGAAGACCCGATTTTAACTCCTTCCTCAGACGTCAACTCGCTGTGTAACACTGCGGACTCCATCTCTCTCTGCCTCTGTTTTGTTATTGAAAACTGAGGATGTTAATAATAGCAGCAGCTACCTCTCTGGATGTGGTGGGGACCCAAAGATCTGTGTAAAGGGCAAGCCTGAATGCTGTGTGACCCTGAGAAAGTCACTTCCCCTCGGTTTGTCCCCAATTCCTCCCTGGTAAAGTAGGGCTGCTGTTGGGATAGAGGATAGACCTCTGGGCTTAATATCAGGCTCCTCTTCCTGAGCTCAGATCCAGGCCCAAACACTTAGCCAGTCACTTCCCCGTTTACCTCCATTTCATCCTCTGTAAAATGAGCGGCAAGGAAATGGCCAACCAGTCCAGAGTAGGCGATGGAGACCTGGATATGCTGGAAAAATGACTCAACCACCCCATGGAGGGGCTCCATCCATGCTGCCTTTCACACCTCAGCAAATGAGGAAGAGGGCTGAGTCTGGCCATCTTCAGGGGCTTTGGGGGAGGGAACTCCATGATGAACATTGTGAGGATGTCCTGAGTGGAAGTCTCTGGCCCATCTACCTGGGTACACATTTCCACGACGGTGTACACCTACGAACACCTGCATGGAAATTCTCTGGCTAAAGAAGGCATCCAACGCGTCCAGGGAAATTTGGTCCTTCTGTAGAATGGGTCCACCAAGGTATAAGGCTTCGTGTGGTGGAAACAGGGAATAAAGTCGTGGCCTCAGAGGTTCAAGTGATGGAGGGACGCTTTTATCCTTTTGGGATCCGTCGTGAGCCAAATGGAATTGTGGCCATAAAAAGCAGTTCAACCATCCGAGTGGTCAGAGGCAGCTTGTCCCAGGGACCCCGCATGGGCCATTGCACCACTATTTAGCCGGCACCAGCTCTGCTTGTGGCGCCCCCGTGCCCGGGCTCGGGAGCTTTGGGGCACTTGGGAGAACATGGCACAACTGTCCCCGCTTGGCAGGTCGTGCGGTGGGGTCCGGGGGATGCTCTGTGGAAAAGGACATTCGGGAGAGAAGAGGTTTGGGCCCCAGTGAGGAAGAAGGGCTCCCGCTATGGGCTATGAATCCAAAGAGCAAGTTGACGAGTTTTGCTTTGATGGATGGAGTTCAGACAAGCAATGGAATGTGTCCACGGGAATGTCTGGGGGGCTCTTTTGCGGGGCTCCGGAGAAGGACCGCAGGCACCCAGGATACAGTCTTCCTCAAGGCCCCGAGGGCTGCAGCTGCTGAGACACTCTTGATGGGGTGACTGAAGGAGGAAGAGGACCTAGGCCATGACAAAGGGGGGATGCTCAGAGAGGGGGCAGGAGAACCAAAGCTAGCTCATTTCATCACACAGTAGGCAGGATTGGGTTGCAAAGATATGGTTTCACAGCATCCAAAGGTGTCAAGGAGTTATGGATAATGGAGTTTGCAGAACGTTTAAACGGGATGCTCCGACCATCCATGAGCAGGGCTCTTTATCGGTGGCAGGGAGAAACACTAGATGCCACAGCGCTCAGGATGGATGGTTGGCAAGAACCAGAGGCTGTTGGGATTGAGCTCAAGTTTGGGCAATGAAAAGGAGAAAGAGGACATGGATATTTTCTAGCTCTGACAAAGGGGTTCTGTTTGCGTCTTTAGAGAAAGGAGAGACCTTTCAAAGCAGAGTGAATGGGGCCAGGAGAGAGAAGACCCAAGATGTTCTTGAGAAGAAAGATGACTGGGGGTCCCTGAGGTGGATGGTCAAGTGGAATCAGGACCCCAGGCTTCTGGAGACAGAAGGAGGCAGTTCCTTCCTTAGTAATGGAAGGGATGGACATGCGTTTGTAAAAACAGAGAACTTTGAGATAGAAATGAGAAAACAAACATAAATACTTTGGAGCTCGTGCCACTTGGCCTTAGTCTTCTCAATAAAGGAGGGATGGGAGAGTCTTGAACACTGATCAGAAGTCAAGGAAAGTCCGAGTTTGAAAGTCTCTCTCTGGAGTGAATTAAGTAATGACTAGCTTCCTAGCATGTTGTCGGAAAAGACCCTGAAAATCAAAGAGCTTTTAAAGAGCTTTAACCAGGGTGAAAGAGAGGGCAAAGAGTGGAGCCCTGGAGAGGAGGCATTCTCTCCCAATCCCACGTCCCTTGAGTCCTCCTTCGGACCCCTCGTCTCGGTTCCCTGATGAATGGATGAAAGGGTGTCGTGCTGAGGACATTCTCTTAGGAGGTACGAGCTGAACCTTGGCCTGTTCTTCCTTCTCACTCACGCTGTATAACCTACAGCAAGGCCATCCTCCTCCCGGCCCCAGAGTCTGCATTTATAAAATAGTCTCTGCTCTCCTCTCAGTTCTGTGGGTCTCTGAGCCGCACCAGGCTCGATGGAGAAGGAGAGAAGATAATAATGGTTTAGACCAGAGTGGAGAGAAGCAGGAGGGGCTCTTCCTGGTTATGGACGGTGAGGAAGAGGATCTGGCCTGCCTGGGACGACTTCTGGAGAAAGGCCCGTCCATGATTCCTTGGTGGGTATGTTGTAAAGGGGAGGTTGTACTGGATGAAGCGGAGGCTCCTTCTCCGTGTGCAGCTCTGTTCTTTGTAAAAGTCTTTTCTAAAGTCACCGAGAGAACATTCGTCGTGGCCTTTGCATCGATCAGAGCAGCATCTACCTCTGCAACGATTTAGGAAATGGGTGCCTCTCAGGAAGTAATTCTTTTATATAAATAGGTTGCTGAAGGCCTGAAAGGGTTTCCCTGACTACTCCTGCTCCCCATTGCCCATCCCCTCCCCCCGGCCATTCCTCCCCCATTATGAGCACAGGTCCACATTGGACGGTGGCCATGCCAAGATGAGAGGCATTTTGGTGCATTTCCCTTCAAAAGAGCATTTAAAAAACAAATGACAAGCCACAGGCGCCATTCCTGGGATCCTCTTGGTGGCCGTCCACAGAACTATGCCTAGGACGTTGGCCGCCCCAGATCTCCCGGCCCTGAAAATACCGGTGTGTAAGTCACCAGGCTCAGGTGGCGTTTCTTCATCCCTCTTCCTCCATCGTCAAAGCCGCATGGCTCCGCCTTGCTGTCCCTTAGTGAGTAGAGTGAATATCAAGTTCCTCGCCCAAAGTAAAAAGATGGAGGGTGGCTGCCTTGTGTGCTGGGTTAGAAAGCCCACTGAAGATAATTATCCAGACACTTCCACCATATTACCCTTCCAAGAAACTGAGCCTAGCATTCTCCTCTTCAGCTCTTAACCAACTTAAGAAAGACCAACCTCCCCCCCTGCCCTCCGAGCCCTTCTTTAGAGAATGAAGCAGCGACTGTCTGTATCGCAGAGGGAATCGTAGCCAATTATTGTACTCATCCAATAACAATGTAAAAAGCTACCCTTAAGACACTGCATTATATCTCCCCAGTAATTGTTCAGTCGTGCGAACTGTCCTTAGAAATGGCAACGATAACTTCTGCTGGGAAAAGCGCTTCCCCCTTGTTCGGCTTCTCTCCGAGGCTCCCCTTGGCCGAGGCTGAGTTAATCTTGTGTTGTGGAGAGGACAAAGCCCTTCGTGCTTGCTGAGAGTTTAACGGCTCCCATGATCCTTCTCCATCCCAAACACGCCGTTCTTCCTCATTCCTGCGCTGGGGAGTGCTGGGAGGTCCCAGTCAGGCGGGGTGAGTCCTGGAAGAGTCAGTGGAAGCCACTGGGAGGAGCACGTAGGCGCCAAATCACGGCGGGTCCCATTTAAAGTGTGTCGGGGCTCTTCATGAGGCGCCTGCCCAATTGACTGCTGTGCTGTAGACAAGATGCTGGTGCTCCTGGAGGGAGCACACGAAGGTGCCATTTGCACACATTTCCCACTTGACAATTGTCTTCAGTGGGAAGCTCTTGCCCAGGAAGATCCTACAATAGAAGAACGAAAAAGAGAGATGGAGGCTCGGAGTTCAGTGAGTCACTCACAAGTGCTCTTGGGATTGGTTCTGATTTGCCAAAGCTCACCGCTGTTTGGGTTCTTGTGGGTTTGGTTCAAGCCAGTCAGCGCCTCGGGGGCTCTTTGGTTTGGGTGCGAAGCTGTCTCTTGCAGAGAGGGGAGAGAGGCAGCGGAGCCCGGAGGACAGCGAGCTGGCCTTGGAGCCTGGAGCATGAGAGCCCATGCGCTGCCTCATTCACCCACTTGAGGGTTCAGTGAAGCCCTCTGGGCACCTCTATGCAATTATGGGCCTCCGTTGGTTTCCCCACATGCGAGTTCCCTTTACCGTGGGAAGAACCAGCCATATTCTTATTTCTATCTGCCAGGAGGTCTGGAGTTCAAGATGGAGACAGATTTGAGTGGTGGATTACCACCAAGAGACTGCCTGGAAGGAACCAGATAAACAGATCTATCTCACCGACGAGTCGATTTATTCATTGATCTGGCAAAGCCACCAGTGGGGAGACCCTGCACAGGTTCAGACCCTCTGAGGAACCCTCTTCCTCTCGATGGCCTTGGCTCATGTTGAGGTCACCATTCGGCCTTTGGTGGCTTCCCAGTTCCATGACAGCTGTGAGGGGAGGCAGCCCACACTAGCACCACCACCTGCCTGGGATGCTGGCAGCCCATGGCCCGACGCCATGGAGGGGCTGCCGTGGGCTCTGGTGTGATGAGCCACACGAGGAGTTTCCACCTGAGTCTGTGGGGCTCATTTTACATCCTGAGCTGTCTGACGAGGAGGCTGGAGCTCCTGGACGCTGTACCACAAGACAAGATGCAGATGAGAAGAGGAAGGACGGCCCCCGTGGCAAGGAATGCGTCCTCTCCGAGGCTTCGGCAGCGGAGGGGTGAGACTCACAATGCTCGGCTCCCAGTCTACACCTGATGTGTGGCCCCTGTTAGGCAAAGACCAGGCTCTCCTTCATGTCCCTGAGGACGGCCTTCACGTTCTCTTTAAAGTTCATTTTCCCGGCACGCAGGTGGGCAGTGAGCCCCGTCCTCGCTCTTGCACAGCATCCTATACTTCAGGCTTTCGAAGTCCCCCGAGCCCGCCTTATCCAGCCTTTCCTTCGATGCTCAGAAGCCTTTCCTGGTGCATCCGGGATCTCCGACAAGGACAAGGACAGGGTTGGCCCCAGCTCCTCAGGCACCCCATCCAAGTCTATCTATTGCTCAGCCCTGTAGGTCACTCATGTAGACAGGAAGGTCTCTCTGAGCCAGCCATTGCCCACAGCCAGGCACCCCAACAAGTCCTTCTCAGAGTCCCCGAAGATGCTTCCCACTGAAGGGGCCTGAGACGTCTTGGGGAGGAGGGAAGACGACGGAGCGCCGAGAACAAGGATGAGCCTGATGATCCCAGAGCTGCCTCTCTTGTGGCCTCACCACGGCATCAGCACTTTCCGAGGTGGCCAGGATGCCCTGCCTGTATTAGCATTGTTCCCCAACAAAATCGATGCTCGGGGCGCCGCTCTCGGCGTCTCCTCGCTAGCCGATGTTCCAGCACCAAGGAGACCTTCCAGGACCGCAGGCTGGGGGCCAGGGGAAGGGGCCAGGGCTCCATGGCCTTCTGAGACGCGGTGGCGGTGTTCAGCGGGGGCTGGACAGAGGGACGCTGTCCAAAGAGCACCATCCCGAGGGGGCTGATGCTCCACTTCCCTTAGCCAGATGCCTGGAAAAGGGGGACAAACGAGGTGACCCTATTTAGGACAAAAAAGGCCACAATTGTCCATTTTTCCTCTGGTTTGTATTAGTTGGATTTTCAATGGGCCAAATGGGTTTGTTTTTCCCAAAGATGTGAACAAAATGGCCATTATGAGGAAATAGTCATCTGTCTTATGGACTTGAGAATTCTGCTGTATCAGGCCATCATAGCTTCTTACAATTCAAAGGCAATGAAGTTCAACGTCAGCTGCCCTACTTTTTTGAACCCTGACTTTCCATCTTAGTACAGGTTCTAAGACAGGAGCATCAAAGGGTAGGTCTCTGGGGTTAAGGGACTTGGCCAGGGTATCTGGGGCCAGATTTGAACCCAGGTTCTCCCAGCTCCAGGCCTGGTGCTGAAGCCTATGTACTTTCTAGCCGCCTGCCTCCCTCACCCCACTTGTGAACGATGGAGCCACTGAGGCCCCGTAAGGGTTATGAACTGGTCACCCTCACAGTGACTTGGCAGAACAGTTTTCTAGATTCATGTCGGGCTCAATTACGACTTGGGTTCAATGTGTGCCCTTGAATGGGCACCCTGAAGCCCTTCCCTTTCCTGCTTTTGAGCAGCTGGCACAGGAGGGCATCACTGAAGGGAGACAGGAAAGAGGGCAGCAGGATGGATGGAAGCAGAAGACGTGCCTGGCAGGAGGAACCATGGCGTTGGGGATATGTTGTGGGGATGAGCGGGATGCATAGATGTGCCCACGTGCCATGTACAGGGGCCTCGGCGGGCCCTTGGCTCCTTCTGTGCCTCAGAGAACAGCCCCAGGATGCTCATTCCTCCCCCACCCGGCTGGGTTCTTCATGAGCATGTCAGCCTTGAGCAGCTGGCATTGTGCCCCTGTCCCTTCCGGCCTCTGAGACCAGCATGGCAGGGATGCCCATCGTGCTTGGCCAGTGTTTTCCTGACCTCTGGGACGAGTGTGGCACACTGCTGCCTCGGCTGCCCTTCTGTGCTTTGAGGGCTGGAACGCAATTCCCATGTCCCCACCTGCTTGGTACAGTTGCCTCTAGACGTTCCCCATCCTCACTCTCCTCCCCGCCTCCCTCCTTGCCCCTCGAGGTGGAGGAAGGCCCGATAGTGCGTATCACGCCTTTCCCTGTCGCTTATATCGCGACAGAAGTGCGTGTCCACCTCCGTCCATAGTATCGTCACAAAGGAGGTCGTGCAAAATGGCGGCCTTGGACTGGAGCTCGGACTCTGGCCGTCCTTGGTGGGCTGGGCAGTGCTTCCACATTTCTGTTCCCATGTGCCGGGTGCTGCTTCCACTCACTCCCCTTTGCAGCAGGTCCTAGAAGGGGTTCCAGGCTTTCCTGAGCTCTTCCCGTCTTTCCTCATGGTGCAACCTGGTGCCGAGACTGTTCGGCCATCCCTGAGGGGTGGATTGCCCTCCTCGCCACCTCCCTGCCTCTCTCTGATTTCTCTGGGACGGTGACGGCTCCTGGTGGTGCTGGGTTCAAGGGGAAGCCCAGGGCGGCGGCCCTGTCCGTTCCCACCCTCCCACCCCCGGGACATCCCTGTCCCAAACGTGCAGAATCCTCTTCCGTGTTGATGCTTTTTGTCAGCCTGGTGTTTGCAGTGTTTTTCAGACCGGTATTGGAGGCTCTCGGTCCTTCCTCTGAGGAGGGCCTCTTCGTCCTCTTTTTGGGGGGTTGGCGGAAGCTTCGGGTTCTCGTGAAGCCGACTCCGTCCTCTGTGGGGGGGTCAGTCCTGTCGGAGGCTCTAACGTTCCCCGCACTTCTCGTGTCCCTTCTTTCTCAGCGTGGCTGTCCGTGTTGGGGGTACTCCATCTTCTGGGTGTCCCTAGAAACGTGTCCACAATGCCAGGCCTGCCGCCTTTTCCACAGAGGTCGTCCGTGTTTTGAATCGTTTTTAGGAAGCTCCTTCCTGGGCTGGGCACTGGGAGGGTCATGAGTCTCGGGGCCTCCAGGAGCTCCCAGTCCAACGGAAGAGCCTGTAAATAAGGCAACAGGCGGGTTGGTGGCCGTCCAGCCCCTCCAGGGCTTTTGGAACATCACCCGAGAGCCCGTCGCCAGCGGCCTGGAGCCGCCTCCGCAGACTCAGTTTCCCCGAGCCTCTGCGCATCCTCTGCAGCAGTGCGCCCTGGAGGAGCTCCCACTTGCTCTCCGTCCTCACGGCTTCCCTGAAGTCATCCCCAGAAGCTAGCCAGAAGCCGTATGCTCGGAAGGACCCCGATCGCTTGGCCTGGCCGCTGGACCTCTGGCCTCGCTCGTGTCCCTCTAACATCCATCAGGCCCAGCCGTTCGAGGCCAGCCTCTGGCCGACGGCCACAGGCGTCCCCCATCCCTGGGGCAGCCCGTGTGGCTGGAGCCGGGGTCATCTCGGCCACTGATTCTGGCCACGGCAGCCCTCTGGATCCCCCTACGTTTTCCTGCCGCCACCGGCTCGTTTCTGCGCGAGGGACATTTTTATCCTGCTTCTCCGCCGTCTTCCCTCCCCCCGTTCTCCCCCACCCACAAGTTGGCATCCCTCAGTGCTGGGCACTTGATGGTTTGGCTCGAGCAGACTTTCCTTTCCCCGCACGCTTGGCCACATCTGGACCTTCTCCCCCCAGTGGGCGTCCGAGGGCCTCCGAGAGCCCCAGCCGGGCCCTGCCTCCAGGCAGCGAAGGGGTCCCTGTGCCCGGGGCTGGGGGGACGGGATGGGCCCCCCTCGCCGAGCCTCCCCTCTTCCCGCCTTCCCTGTGGCTCCTGTGAGGCTGCCGAAGCGGCTCTGTTCCTCTCCATTTTAATTTTATCCCCCATAAATATAGGCATTAATTTAAATCCCATCCAGTACATCACAGTTTGGAGAGAGGCAAACACGCTGCATGCTAATATCTCACTTTGCCATCTTTTCTCACTTGCTTCAAGAATAGTCTCTCTTCCTGCCTCAGCATTTAATCTTAGGACAACGGAAACTTTTCTGTCTGTGCTCGGCTTTTTTTCAAACTTTCCTCATCTGCCTCGCTGTGTCGCCGCCGCCCGGGCTATGGCTCTTCCTCCTTTGGCCGTTGGTTGCCGTGATTTCTCCTCTGAGCCATGGCCTCCCCCCTGTTCCCAGGGGCGCGCCATCTCCCCATCCCCCCCCCAGGGGCTCCCCATGCCTTAAATCCAACCCATCCCAGAGGCAAGAGGAAAAACCCACCTGGCTCAGGGGGAAGCCGGATCAGCAGCCAGTGTGGTGGCAGAGAGCACAGACAGTCTATGGGTGGCATAAATGAGGAGCAATCCCCAGAGGAAAGGCACCCCAAGATGCAACCTCTCCATAGACTCCTCTGACAGTCTCTCCCTTTCTCCTTACATGACTGTTCCAGGTTTCCTCGGGGGGCCTCAGTTTCCTTGTCTGTCAAATGAGGGCATCCAGCTAGATTTACGGAGGAAGATCTGAGTTTGAATCTGGCCACAGACCCGCCCTCTCGGGGTGACCCTGGGAAAGTTACTCAAGCTTTTGGGTCAGCTTCCTCCTCTGTAAAATGGGGATAAAAAGAGCCCCTTCCCCCAGGGTTGTCATGAGGGTCCAACGAGATAAAAATTGTCAATGCTTGGCGTATATGGGAGCCCTCATCGTCATCGTCCTCACTATTATTAGTACTTTGCCCCTAAGATTCCTTCCAGCTGAGGCTGTGAAGAAACATCTGTGGGCTTTAACAGCCTCATTTTACAGGAGGGGAAATGGAGGCAGCGCGTTTGCCTGGGGTCACAGAGAGAAACTGAAGCAGACTTTGGAACTAGATCATCCTCATTGCAAATTCAGAGCACTCCTTAAGCCCTGCCTCCCCCTGAGATGAAGAGAAAAGACTAATTACACAACACAATACAGATGGATGGAAACAGGGTGAGGAGCAGGGAAAGGACCTGAGAATCTGTGTCGGGGTGAGAGCAGGGGAGGGGGGTGCCAAATGCAGGCGCCGGCACATCGGGGGGCCTTCCCCAGGCAGGAGATGGTCCCTGAGCCCGGCCTTGGAAGATGACGTGGGCTTCAGTAGGTTAGAGGCAAAGGTGAAGATGGGGTGCAGCCCAGACCTGGGGATCCGTCCTGTGCCAGTTCATGCCCCCAGAGGCTTTCGGCTGAGAGCAGCGAGAGCTGCTCCTCTGCTGAGGCCGCGATGTAAAAATAGGGGAAGCGGACAGCGTGAAGCACCATGATCATGGTGGGATGGGGACCGTGTGCACGGTCCGGCATACTAACCTGAGGAGTTTCATTGGTGAGCTTCCTTTTCCCCACCTGGCATCCAACTTTCCCCCTTAGCAGCTGCTATCTTTGAGGGCAAGTGAATCTTCTTATGTGTGTGTGTGAGAGAGAGAGAAACAGAGAGAGACACAGAGACTGACAGGCAGAGGGAGACAGACAGAGATGGAGAGAGAAAAAGAGACAGACAGACAGACAGACAGACATAGGGAGAGAAAAAGAGACACAGAAAGACAGACATAGAGAAAAAGAAAGAGACAGAGATGGAGAGAGAAAAAGAGAGACAGAGAAAAAGAGACAGAAGGATAGACATAGAGAGAACAAGAAAGACAGACAGATATGGAGAGAGAAAAAGAGAGACAGAGATTGAGAGAGAAAAAGAGACAGACAGACACGGAGAGAGAAGAAGAGAGACAGAGATGGAGAGAGAAAAAGAGACAGAGACAGAGATGGAGAGAGAAAAAGAGACAGCCATAGAGAGAGAAAAAGAGAGACAGACAGAGAGAGAAAAAGAGAGACAGACATAGAGAGAGAAAAAGAAAGACAGACAGAGATGGAGAGAGAAAGAGACAGAGACAGAGATGGAGAGAGAAAAAGAGACAGACAGACACAGAGAGAGAAAAAGAAAGACAGACAGAGATGGAGAGAGAAAGAGACAGACAGACATAGAGAGAGAAAAAGAGACAGCCATAGAGAGAGAAAAAGAGAGACAGACAGAGAGAGAAAAAGAGAGACAGACATAGAGCGAGAAAAAGAAAGACAGACAGAGATGGAGAGAGAAAGAGACAGAGACAGAGATGGAGAGAGAAAAAGAGACAGACAGACACAGAGAGAGAAAAAGAAAGACAGACAGAGATGGAGAGAGAAAGAGACAGACAGACATAGAGAGAGAAAAAGGGAGACAGACAGAGATGGAGAGAGAAAGAGACAGAGAGAGATGGAGAGAGAAAAAGAGACAGACAGACACAGAGAGAGAAAAAGGGACACAGACAGAGATGGAGAGAGAAAGAGACAGAGAGAGATGGAGAGAGAAAAAGAGACAGACAGACACAGAGAGAGAAAAAGAAAGACAGACAGAGATGGAGAGAGAAGAGACAGACAGACACAGAGAGAGAAAAAGAAAGACAGACAGAGATGGAGAGAGAAAGAGACAGACAGACATAGAGAGAGAAAAAGGGACACAGACAGAGATGGAGAGAGAAAGAGACAGAGAGAGATGGAGAGAGAAAAAGAGACAGACAGACACAGAGAGAGAAAAAGAAAGACAGACAGAGATGGAGAGAGAAGAGACAGACAGACATAGAGAGAGAAAAAGGGAGACAGACAGAGATGGAGAGAAAAAGAAAGACAGACAGAGATGGAGAGAGAAGAGACAGACAGACACAGAGAGAGAAAAAGAAAGACAGACAGAGATGGAGAGAGAAAGAGACAGACAGACACAGAGAGAGAAAAAGGGACACAGACAGAGATGGAGAGAGAAAGAGACAGAGAGAGATGGAGAGAGAAAAAGAAACAGACAGACACAGAGAGAGAAAAAGAAAGACAGACAGAGATGGAGAGAGAAGAGACAGACAGACACAGAGAGAGAAAAAGAAAGACAGACAGAGATGGAGAGAGAAAGAGACAGACAGACATAGAGAGAGAAAAAGGGACACAGACAGAGATGGAGAGAGAAAGAGACAGAGAGAGATGGAGAGAGAAAAAGAGACAGACAGACACAGAGAGAGAAAAAGAAAGACAGACAGAGATGGAGAGAGAAGAGACAGACAGACATAGAGAGAGAAAAAGGGAGACAGACAGAGATGGAGAGAGAAAGAGACAGAGAGAGATGGAGAGAGAAAAAGAGACAGACAGACACAGAGAGAGAAAAAGGGACACAGACAGAGATGGAGAGAGAAAGAGACAGAGAGAGATGGAGAGAGAAAAAGAGACAGACAGACACAGAGAGAGAAAAAGAAAGACAGACAGAGATGGAGAGAGAAGAGACAGACAGACATAGAGAGAGAAAAAGGGAGACAGACAGAGATGGAGACCTAGAGAGACTATGCATATTTAAAGCATTCCAGTCGGCCCTTACTCTCTCTAAAGTAGACCCAATTTCCTGACTATAATTGTGACTTGCAAAGCTTTGTCCTTGCTCAATTAAGATTTGCCAAATTGCTTCCCTGTGGCAGCTGCTTCCCTGCAATGGTAAGCTCTCTACCCCATGGCCCAAGGACAACATCAGGTCTCCCATTGGCCTGCTAAGAAAAGCGCTTTGTTGTCTTTTGTTTGAGGACTTTTTCAAACTCTGTTCTGCATTCTCTAGTAATGTTCCCCCCCCCCCCCCCCCATTAAAGATTGCCCAAATAAGAGAATTCCTTGGCCAGTGTGCCTGCTCCATCCCTGGGAGGAGGCTCGCTCGGTGTATCTGGGAGAGCCCCCGGAGCCCTTGGCCACCACAGAGTCAGCTGAATCCCGCCTTTGGCCCCTGGATTCCGGCATTTGCCAGGGCACCGGGAGATCAGGCCGTCCTCTAACTGAGAGAACTGCTCAGCCTCATCCCAGCACGGACGGGCTGTTGGGAGCTGCTGCCCTTGTCTGCCCCCTCCTCAAAGCCTGCATCCTGGCTTGCATCCCTTCCCTTTCTGAACCCCCATCTCTGTATTAACATGGCACTGATTTCATCTGTGGCAGAGAGGCTGGGTTACCCCGGTAACCGCATGAGTGAAGATGTTAATCCATTTATAGCATCGCTGCCCAGGTTTGATTCCATTAGCGTGGTGGGTGATGAGCATTGGAGTGTCAGTGCTCCTGGCACCCCGTGTCCCTCCTGCCAGCCCTCTTCTTTTGTGGGTGAAAGTGCTGTAGGGAATGAATGGTGGCTGGTGGAGGACCGCCGACCCCTCCTCTTTGTCCAGGACCTCCGTTATCAGAGGCTGCCTGGCTGGCTCACAGCTTCCCCTTCCATCACCTCCTCCCCAGCCCCCTGACACGGTCTCCTCTAACCTCCTCTGGGTCTGCAGCTTCAGCCAGTCCCTTCCTCGTCTCCTCTTGGTATTTGGTGAGATGCACAGACTGGTGGGGAGGCCATTCCCAGAGCCTGTGTTGGGAGTCCTGATGAACGTGTTACAGATATTTCATTCTGTCCTCACAGTAACCTCACAAATGGGCCATTTTTGTGATTGGGGAAACTGAGGCAAGCAGAAGTTAAGTGACTTGCCTAGTCACGCTGATAGCATGTGAGGTTTGATCTGAACTCCTTTATATACTGACTCAGACTCAGAACTCTGCTCAGTGCATTCAAAGTCTGGAATAGAGATGGCAGTTATGATTTCTTCCACAATTTGTCCCAAGTTCCCATAGAGACGGGCAGACAAAGGAGAGACGGCATTTTTGTTTATGTTGGAATCGTCCTTTTTAAATGGACAAGGACGGTAGTGATGATGGCGTCGAGCCAATGGCCACGTCACACTTTGCTCCTCTGCTCCCCAGAAATGGGTGGAATCTTGGGGTGCCACAAGTGAATGAAGCTAAAGTAGAAGTGCAACTCCAATTGCATGTCTCCCATGATGCTCACCACGGATCACGGATTCATCGGTCAACAAAGACGAAGGACTCTGACAGGCGCAGAGACAGAGACGCGCTCTCTAGCCTCGGGGACCTTCCAGTCCATGGATGGAGACCCCAAAGGAACAGGAGCTGCCTTCCCAGGGCGCCTTGCTTCATGCCCACTGGGAGTCTGGGCCCATCATATGGCCCCATGCAGGGGCGCCAAGGAGGGCGTGGCCCTGTTTGTTACACAGAGAAGTAAAGCCGTGGTTGCCAGTGCACGGGCTGCAGGGTTTTCTGCTCTGCCTGCCCATAGGAAGTGTGATCCGTGTCTCTCACAGGGGCTTCCAGGGGGTCCCAGAAGCACTGATTATGAGCAGCTGTCAGGTCCTCCGTGTTCCTGTGGCTCCCCAAGGGTGAGGGGACCCCCCTTTGGCCACGACTCGAGTCGTCTTTGAGGATTTCCTCCCCCAACTACTTCTGCTCTAGGAGTGGGGAGAGGCTGCTTCTTGGTCCTCCCTGGGATGTGACCCAGAGCCTGGTGCACAATGAATGCTCTGAGGGATTCTTGGTCTTTTGCTGGGGCACACAGTTTGCATGAGGACTTCTCATGGCATGGGCAGGAAGGCAGGACAGGCTGGAGTCTCCCTCCTACTCTTACTGGTTCCAGGATGATTTGTATCCCAGGCTCAGTCTTCTCATCTGGAAAATGGAGATGGCCGCATCTGTTGACTTGTGAGACTGCAGGAGGATTCGGTGAGCTGTGGGTGATGAAGGATTTTATTTGCTTTAAAGCACTTTCATAGGGACTCCTAGTGTTTCTTCCACATCAGGTCTTCGTTCACCCTGTTAAGTGTCCATGCTTACTGTTGGGGGTTAGGTGACTTACCTAAGGTCACACAGCCAGGAATGAGGCCTGATTTGAATTCAGGACTCCCATGTGTAATTCTGGCTGTCTCTCCCCTGAGATGTCTTAGCTGCCCTGAGAGTGGCCCCTTTTAAAAAAAAGGAAAAGAGGCCCAAAACGTGACATGTGGCCCAGTGGAGAGTGTGAAGGCCCCAATCCTGGTTTCCCCCATGAGGTCTTAGTTGTCTTTGCTGTTAAGTAGGCGGGTTGTTCCACGTGGCCTCCAGACTTCCTTCTGGCTTCCCATTGCTCAGCCTCTAATTTGGACTTTTGGCTTCGAGGCTGCCTAGTGCAGCTGGGCCTCCTGTGACCACTTCCCCAAGGCTCTCCGAGCAGAGTGGATGGCTGGCTGGGGATGGGGCACATCGTGGGGGCCTTCTTTGGTGCCGCAGGGGCTGCGGTGCCTCCTCCCACTCTAATTCCCTGCTTCCTCCCCACCGCTCTGGGCGCCCTCCTCTCCTCTCCTTGCTTGTGGACGGCGCAGGGCGCTCGGCCACAGGCCCAGAGTGGGGTGCCGTCCCCCAGGGCTGTTGGGCATCTTGTTGGTGTGAATGTACAGCTGGAGCCTTGATCAGCGAAATGCTTCCGGTGCCCAGAAATCCGGCGTCACCTTCAGCAAGCAGGAGGCATCCAGGCCCTCGTCCGTCCTCCAGGGAGGATAGCCAGTGGACAGGAGGGCCGGCGGGGTCTGCATGTGCCCAGGAAGCCCTCCTGGGCTGTGCTTGTGCTCGCTGAGCGCAGGATCCATTCTAGGCCCTCCCCAGGGCCATCCTACCGTCCCTTTAGACGCCGTACCGGACAGGAGCCCCACAGGGACACCGGGCCGTCCAGCCTTTCCTCGGTGGCCTCTCGGGGCGCTGCTCCTTTCCAAGCCTCCCAGTCGGTCGTGCCTCGCCTTCCTCCATTTGTCTAAAGCGCTTGCCGTCTCCCTTAGCTCCAGTTCTAATGATCCGCTCCAGCGCTAGGGAACTCGGGGAGTGACTTGCCCAGGCTCAGGCAGCTGGGAAGTGTCTGAGGCCGGATCTGGGCCCCGAAAGACCCCTCTCCGGGCCTGAGGCCGCTTTCCTGGCCTGGGAGGGAAGTCCGTGCCTGGACCCAGCCTCCGGGGCCCGAGACCGTCCTGTCCCTGCTCAGGGGGCCAAGCTGAGGGCCCCGAGCCAGGCTGAGCCCTGCCCGAGGCTCGCAGAGCAGCCGCCACTGCCCGGGCTCGGCATCGCCCCGTCGGGTCCTTTTGCCGGAACGTTTCCTTATCGAATCGCCCCTCCGAGGAGGGCCAGAGAAGGGCCCAAGAGAGCCAGGAGGAAGAGCCCCGGGACGGCTGGAGGCCGCAGCCCTCCTCCAGCTGGTGACGGGAGGCGTGGGACGTCCGTCGTCCCTTTGGGCCAGATGGCCACCTAGTCGTGCCCAGCCAGGCTTGATCTGCTCACTCGTACCTTTAGCTGAAAGGGGGGAGCCGAGCGGCGAGGAAGGGGTGGTGCTGAGCCCCCTCCACAGTCACGCAGCTCCCCTGGGCAGGGGCTTCCGCGCTGGACCCCGAACCCCTGGGGCGCTGCTTTGGGGGATGTTCCGCCCGCTCGGGCTGGAGACTCAGGGAGGCAGGGGAGGCTGCAGCCTCTTCTCCTTTGGGCCGGCCCTGGGGTGTCCCTGGTCCGTTCTGCCCTCCACAGACGCCCTGGCGCCGCCGCCTCTCTTCCTGCCCTGTCAGCCTTCCGTGCCTGGCTCGGGGGTCGGAAGCCTCCCGGGCGGACTCGCCTGGCCCTGTCCAACAGCGGAGGAGACCCCGGAGGGGAGTTTTCTAGCGCTCGCGGCGCCTCCCAGGACGTCATGGCGGGCCTCATCGCTGCCGCTCCAGGCTCACGTGGGTGCCGTGTCTCAGGGCGTTATCGAGCCCCGCAG